>NC_092082.1:44669528-44854528 GCF_043229965.1 Drosophila suzukii
ATGTCTGTATGTCTGTATGTCTGTATGTCTGTATGTCTGTATGTCTGTATGTCTGTATGTCTGTATGTCTGTATGTCTGTATGTCTGTATGTCTGTATGTCTGTATGTCTGTATGTCTGTATGTCTGTATGTCTGTATGTCTGTATGTCTGTATGTCTGTATGTCTGTATGTCTGTATGTCTGTATGTCTGTATGTCTGTATGTCTGTATGTCTGTATGTCTGTATGTCTGTATGTCTGTATGTCTGTATGTCTGTATGTCTGTATGTCTGTATGTCTGTATGTCTGTATGTCTGTATGTCTGTATGTCTGTATGTCTGTATGTCTGTATGTCTGTATGTCTGTATGTCTGTATGTCTGTATGTCTGTATGTCTGTATGTCTGTATGTCTGTATGTCTGTATGTCTGTATGTCTGTATGTCTGTATGTCTGTATGTCTGTATGTCTGTATGTCTGTATGTCTGTATGTCTGTATGTCTGTATGTCTGTATGTCTGTATGTCTGTATGTCTGTATGTCTGTATGTCTGTATGTCTGTATGTCTGTATGTCTGTATGTCTGTATGTCTGTATGTCTGTATGTCTGTATGTCTGTATGTCTGTATGTCTGTATGTCTGTATGTCTGTATGTCTGTATGTCTGTATGTCTGTATGTCTGTATGTCTGTCTGTCTGAATGTCTGTGTCTGTCTGTCTGGCTGTCTGTCTGTCTGTCTGTCTGTATGTCTGTATGTCTGTATGTATGTATGTCTGTATGTCTGTCTGTCTGTCTGTCTGTCTGTCTGTCTGTCTGTCTGTCTGTCTGTCTGTCTGTCTGATTGTCTGTCTGTCTGTCTGTCTGAATGTCTGTCTGTCTGTCTGAATGTCTGTCTGTCTGTCTGTCTGTCTGTCTGTCTGCCTGTCTGTCTGCCTGCTGTCTGTCTGAATGTCTGTCTGTCTGTCTGTCTGTCTGAATGTCTGTCTAAATGTCTGTCTGAATGTCTGCCGGTCTGTCTGAATGTCTGTCTGTCTGTCTGAATGTCTGTCTGTCTGAATGTCTGTCTGAATGTCTGTCTGTCTGAATGACTGTCTGTCTGTCTGTCTGATTGTCTGTATGTCTGTATCTCTGTATGTCTGTATGTCTGTATGTCTGTATGTCTGTATGTCTGTATGTCTGTATGTCTGTATGTCTGTATGTCTGTATGTCTGTATGTCTGTATGTCTGTATGTCTGTATGTCTGTATGTCTGTATGTCTGTATGTCTGTATTTCTGCATGTCTGTATGTCTGTATGTCTGTATGTCTGTATGTCTGTATGTCTGCATGTCTGTATGTCTGTATGTCTGTATGTCTGTATGTCTGTATGTCTGTATGTCTGTATGTCTGTATGTCTGTATGTCTGTATGTCTGTATGTCTGTATGTCTGTATGTCTGTATGTCTGTATGTCTGTATGTCTGTATGTCTGTATGTCTGTATGTCTGTATGTCTGTATGTCTGTATGTCTGTATGTCTGTATGTCTGTATGTCTGTATGTCTGTATGTCTGTATGTCTGTATGTCTGTATGTCTGTATGTCTGTATGTCTGTATGTCTGTATGTCTGTATGTCTGTATGTCTGTATGTCTGTATGTCTGTATGTCTGTATGTCTGTATGTCTGTATGTCTGTATGTCTGTATGTCTGTATGTCTGTATGTCCGTATGTCTGTATGTCTGTATGTCTGTATGTCTGTATTTCTGTATGTCTGTATGTCTGTCTGCCTGTATTTCTGTATGTCTGTATGTCTGTCTGCCTGTCTGTCTGTCTGATTGTCTGTCTGTCTGTCTGTCTGAATGTCTGTCTGTCTGTCTGAATGTCTGTCTGTCTGAATGTCTGTCTGTCTGTCTGCCTGTCTGTCTGAATGTCTGTCTGTCTGTCTGAATGTCTGTCTGTCTGTCTGTCTGAATGTCTGTCTGTCTGTCTGCCTGTCTGTCTGCCTGCTGTCTGTCTGTCTGTCTATCTGAATGTCTGTGTGTGTCTGTCTGAATGTCTGGCTGTCTGTCTGTCTGTCTGTCTGAATGTCTGTCTGTCTGTCTGCCTGTCTGTCTGCCTGCTGTCTGTCTGTCTGTCTATCTGAATGTCTGTGTGTGTCTGTCTGAATGTCTGGCTGTCTGTCTGTCTGTATGTCTGTATGTCTGTATGTCTGTATGTCTGTATGTCTGTATGTCTGTATGTCTGTATGTCTGTATGTCTGTATGTCTGTATGTCTGTTTGTCTGTATGTCTGTATGTCTGTATGTCTGTATGTCTGTATGTCTGTATGTCTGTATGTCTGTATGTCTGTATGTCTGTATGTCTGTATGTCTGTATGTCTGTATGTCTGTATGTCTGTATGTCTGTATGTCCGTATGTCTGTATGTCTGTATGTCTGTATGTCTGTATGTCTGTATGTCTGTATTTCTGTATGTCTGTATGTCTGTCTGTCTGTCTGTCTGTCTGATTGTCTGTCTGTCTGTCTGTCTGAATGTCTGTCTGTCTGTCTGAATGTCTGTCTGTCTGTCTGTCTGAATGTCTGTCTGTCTGGCTGCCTGTCTGTCTGAATGTCTGTCTGTCTGTCTGAATGTCTGTCTGTCTGTCTGTCTGAATGTCTGTCTGTCTGTCTGCCTGTCTGTCTGCCTGCTGTCTGTCTGTCTGTCTGTCTGAATGTCTGTGTGTGTCTGTCTGAATGTCTGGCTGTCTGTCTGTCTGTCTGTCTGTATGTCTGTATGTCTGTATGTCTGTATGTCTGTATGTCTGTATGTCTGTATGTCTGTATGTCTGTATGTCTGTATGTCTGTATGTCTGTATGTCTGTATGTCTGTATGTCTGTATGTCTGTATGTCTGTATGTCTGTATGTCTGTATGTCTGTATGTCTGTATGTCTGTATGTCTGTATGTCTGTATGTCTGTATGTCTGTATGTCTATATGTCTGTATGTCTGTATGTCTGTATGTCTGTATGTCTGTATGTCTGTATGTCTGTATGTCTGTATGTCTGTATGTCTGTATGTCTGTATGTCTGTATGTCTGTATGTCTGTATGTCTGTTTGTCTGTATGTCTGTATGTCTGTATGTCTGTATGTCTGTATGTCTGTATGTCTGTATGTCTGTAAGTCTGTATGTCTGTATGTCTGTATGTCTGTATGTCTGTATGTCTGTATGTCTGTATGTCTGTATGTCTGTATGTCTGTCTGACTGTCTGTCTGTCTGTATGTCTGTCTGTCTGTCTGTCTGAATGTCTGTCTGTCTGTCTGAATGTCTGTCTGAATGTCTGTCTGTCTGTCTGAATGTCTGTCTGAATGTCTGTCTGTCTGAATGTCTGTCTGTCTGTCTGTCTGTCTGTCTGTCTGAATTTCTGTCTGTCTGTCTGACTGACTGTCTGTCTGAATGTCTGTCTGTCTGAATGTCTGTCTGTCTGAATGCCTGTCTGTCTGTCTGTCTGTCTGTCTGTCTGTCTGTCTGTCTGTCTGTCTGAATGTCTGTCTGTCTGTCTGTCTGAATGTCTGTCTGTCTGTCTGCCTGTCTGTCTGCCTGCTGTCTGTCTGAATGTCTGTCTGTCTGTCTGTCTGTCTGAATGTCTGTCTAAATGTCTGTCTGTCTGAATGTCTGCCGGTCTGTCTGAATGTCTGTCTGTCTGTCTGAATGTTTGTCTGTCTGTCTGACTGACTGTCTGTCTGAATGTCTGTCTGTCTGAATGTCTGTCTGAATGTCTGTCTGTCTGAATGACTGTCTGTCTGTCTGTCTGAATGTCTGTATGTCTGTATGTCTGTATGTCTGTATGTCTCTATGTCTGTATGTCTGTATGTCTGTATGTCTGTATGTCTGTATGTCTGTATGTCTGTATGTCTGTATGTCTGTATGTCTGTATGTCTGTATGTCTGTATGTCTGTATGTCTGTATGTCTGTATGTCTGTATGTCTGTATGTCTGTATGTCTGTATGTCTGTATGTCTGTATGTCTGTATGTCTGTATGTCTGTATGTCTGTATGTCTGTATGTCTGTATGTCTGTATGTCTGTATGTCTGTATGTCTGTATGTCTGTATGTCTGTATGTCTGTATGTCTGTATGTCTGTATGTCTGTATGTCTGTATGTCTGTATGTCTGTATGTCTGTATGTCTGTATGTCTGTATGTCTGTATGTCTGTATGTCTGTATGTCTGTATGTCTGTATGTCTGTATGTCTGTATGTCTGTATGTCTGTATGTCTGTATATCTGTATGTCTGTATATCTATATGTCTGTCTGTCTGAATGTCTGTCCGAATGTCTGTGTGTGTCTGTCTGAATGTCTGGCTGTCTGTCTGTCTGTATGTCTGTATGTCTGTATGTCTGTATGTCTGTATGTCTGTATGTCTGTATGTCTGTATGTCTGTATGTCTGTATGTCTGTATGTCTGTATGTCTGTATGTCTGTATGTCTGTATGTCTGTATGTCTGTATGTCTGTATGTCTGTATGTCTGTATGTCTGTATGTATGTATGTCTGTATGTCTGTATGTCTGTATGTCTGTATGTCTGTATGTCTGTATGTCTGTATGTCTGTATGTCTGTATGTCTGTATGTCTGTATGTCTGTATGTCTGTATGTCTGTATGTCTGTATGTCTGTATGTCTGTATGTCTGTATGTCTGTATGTCTGTATGTCTGTATGTCTGTATGTCTGTATGTCTGTATGTCTGTATGTCTGTATGTCTGTATGTCTGTATGTCTGTATGTCTGTATGTCTGTATGTCTGTATGTCTGTATGTCTGTATGTCTGTATGTCTGTATGTCTGTATGTCTGTATGTCTGTCTGTCTGTCTGTCTGAATGTCTGTGTGTGTCTGTCTGAATGTCTGTCTGAATGTCTGTTTGTCTGTCTGTCTGAATGTCTGTCCGAATGTCTGTCTGTCTGAATGTCTGAATGTTTGTCTGTGTGTCTGTCTGTCTGACTGTCTGTCTGTCTTTCTGTCTGTCTGAATGTCTGTCTGTCTGTCTGTCTGAATGTCTGTCTGAATGTCTGTCTGTCTGGCTGGCTGTCTGTCTGTATGTCTTAAAAAAAAAAACACAAATATTAACTATTATGGTAAAATAAATATTCCTAAAAAAAAACATATTGCTAACTATTTAATTGTTTATGTTTTTTTCTTTTCTTACTAAAAAAAAAACAAAAAACCTAAAAAATATTTATTACATTTAACTTTATTTTATAAAAACTAAATAGGTATTAATGTAGCAAATTATTGAAAAAACTGAAAAACAAAAAAAAAGTATGAGTAGGTTGTAGTAACGTAAAATAAGTAATATATATTTTAATTTATTTGGTAACATTAATAGTTATGCCTTCCGTACGGTACGTTGCAAAGCAACGGCCTCCTCCTACCGATTTTAACATAGTAATCGGGAGCAAATTCGAGCGGCGAAAAACATACATGAAGGCATATTTATTTTAAAGTTTGTTATCTGAGTAACGGGTATCTGATAGGCGAGGTACTCGACTATAGCGTTCTTCCTTGTTTTTTTATTATTATGGTACTGATTTTAATTTTGCTAAGTTTTACAGAAACTGTATTTTATTTCAGCTATCAAAGCTCATATATTGGCTAATCTAGAACGGATTTTAATTTTCCATAGCTTAAAAATGTTCTGAAAGCTCTAGGGAAACATTTAATTTTATTATACCCGTTACTCGTAGAGTAAAAGGGTATACTAGATTCGTCGGATAGTATGTAAGAGGCAGAAGGAAGCGTTTCCGACCCCATAAAGTATATATATTCTTGATCAGGATCACTAGCCGAGTCGATCTAGCAATGTCCGTCTGTCCGTCTGTCTGTCCGGATGAACGCTGAGATCTCGGAAACTATGGGAGCTAGGCTATTGAGATTTGGCGTGAAGATTCCTGAGCTTCTTACGCAGCGCAAGTTTGTTTCAGTAGAGTGCCACGCCCACCCTAACGCCCATAAACCGCCCACAAACTTCAAAAAATCGTAAATATGACCGTGGATATCTCGGAAACTATCAAAGATAGAAAATTCAGATTTAGATTCTGTAGCCTTATACGCAGCGCAAGTTTGTTACGCGAATATGCCACGCCGACTCTAACGCCGACAAACCGCGTCTGAATGTCTGTCTGTCTGTCTGACTGTCTGTCTGTATGTCTGTCTGTCTGTCTGTCTGTCTGAATGTCTGTCTGTCTGTCTGAATGTCTGTCTGTCTGAATGTCTGTCTGTCTGAATGACTGTTTGTCTGATTGTCTGTATGTCTGTATGTATGTCTGTATGTCTGTATGTCTGTATGTCTGTATGTCTGTATGTCTGTATGTCTGTATGTCTGTATGTCTGTATGTCTGTATGTCTGTATGTCTGTATGTCTGTATGTCTGTATGTCTGTATGTCTGTATGTCTGTATGTCTGTATGTCTGTATGTCTGTATGTCTGTATGTCTGTATGTCTGTATGTCTGTATGTCTGTATGTCTGTATGTCTGTATGTCTGTATGTCTGTATGTCTGTATGTCTGTATGTCTGTATGTCTGTATGTCTGTATGTCTGTATGTCTGTATGTCTGTATGTCTGTATGTCTGTATGTCTGTATGTCTGTATGTCTGTATGTCTGTATGTCTGTATGTCTGTATGTCTGTATGTCTGTATGTCTGTATGTCTGTATGTCTGTATGTCTGTATGTCTGTATGTCTGTATGTCTGTATGTCTGTATGTCTGTATGTCTGTATGTCTGTATGTCTGTATGTCTGTATGTCTGTATGTCCGTATGTCTGTATGTCTGTATGTCTGTATGTCTGTATGTCTGTATGTCTGTATTTCTGTATGTCTGTATGTCTGTCTGTCTGTCTGTCTGTCTGATTGTCTGTCTGTCTGTCTGTCTGAATGTCTGTCTGTCTGTCTGAATGTCTGTCTGTCTGTCTGTCTGAATGTCTGTCTGTCTGGCTGCCTGTCTGTCTGAATGTCTGTCTGTCTGTCTGAATGTCTGTCTGTCTGTCTGTCTGAATGTCTGTCTGTCTGTCTGCCTGTCTGTCTGCCTGCTGTCTGTCTGTCTGTCTGTCTGAATGTCTGTGTGTGTCTGTTTGAATGTCTGCCTGCTGTCTGTCTGTCTGAATGTCTGTCTGTATGTCTGTATGTCTGTATGTCTGTATGTCTGTATGTCTGTATGTCTGTATGTCTGTATGTCTGTATGTCTGTATGTCTGTATGTCTGTATGTCTGTATGTCTGTATGTCTGTATGTCTGTATGTCTGTATGTCTGTATGTCTGTATGTCTGTATGTCTGTATGTCTGTATGTCTGTATGTCTGTATGTCTGTATGTCTGTATGTCTGTATGTCTGTATGTCTGTATGTCTGTATGTCTGTATGTCTGTATGTCTGTATGTCTGTATGTCTGTATGTCTGTATGTCTGTATGTCTGTATGTCTGTATGTCTGTATGTCTGTATGTCTGTATGTCTGTATGTCTGTATGTCTGTATGTCTGTATGTCTGTATGTCTGTATGTCTGTATGTCTGTATGTCTGTATGTCTGTATGTCTGTATGTCTGTATGTCTGTATGTCTGTATGTCTGTATGTCTGTATGTCTGTATGTCTGTCTGTCTGTCTGCCTGTCTGTCTGAATGTCTGTCTGTCTGTCTGAATGTCTGTCTGTCTGAATGTCTGTCTGTCTGTCTGTCTGTCTGCCTGTCTGTCTGCCTGCTGTCTGTCTGTCTGTCTGTCTGAATGTCTGTGTGTGTCTGTTTGAATGTCTGCCTGCTGTCTGTCTGTCTGTCTGTCTGAATGTCTGTGTGTGTCTGTCTGAATGTCTGTCTGTCTGTCTGTCTGTATGTCTGTATGTCTGTATGTCTGTATGTCTGTATGTCTGTATGTCTGTATGTCTGTATGTCTGTATGTCTGTATGTCTGTATGTCTGTATGTCTGTATGTCTGTATGTCTGTATGTCTGTATGTCTGTATGTCTGTATGTCTGTATGTCTGTATGTCTGTATGTCTGTATGTCTGTATGTCTGTATGTCTGTATGTCTGTATGTCTGTATGTCTGTATGTCTGTATGTCTGTATGTCTGTATGTCTGTATGTCTGTATGTCTGTATGTCTGTATGTCTGTATGTCTGTATGTCTGTATGTCTGTATGTCTGTATGTCTGTATGTCTGTATGTCTGTATGTCTGTATGTCTGTATGTCTGTATGTCTGTATGTCTGTATGTCTGTATGTCTGTATGTCTGTATGTCTGTATGTCTGTATGTCTGTATGTCTGTATGTCTGTATGTCTGTATGTCTGTATGTCTGTATGTCTGTATGTCTGTATGTCTGTATGTCTGTATGTCTGTATGTCTGTATGTCTGTATGTCTGTATGTCTGTATGTCTGTATGTCTGTATGTCTGTATGTCTGTATGTCTGTATGTCTGTATGTCTGTATGTCTGTATGTCTGTATGTCTGTATGTCTGTATGTCTGTATGTCTGTATGTCTGTATGTCTGTATGTCTGTATGTCTGTATGTCTGTATGTCTGTATGTCTGTATGTCTGTATGTCTGTATGTCTGTATGTCTGTATGTCTGTATGTCTGTATGTCTGTATGTCTGTATGTCTGTATGTCTGTATGTCTGTATGTCTGTATGTCTGTATGTCTGTATATCTGTATGTCTGTATCTCTGTATGTCTGTATGTCTGTAAGTCTGTATGTCTGTATGTCTGTATGTCTGTATGTCTGTATGTCTGTATGTCTGTATGTCTGTATGTCTGTATGTCTGTATGTCTGTATGTCTGTATGTCTGTATGTCTGTATGTCTGTATGTCTGTATGTCTGTATGTCTGTATGTCTGTATGTCTGTATGTCTGTATGTCTGTATGTCTGTATGTCTGTATGTCTGTATGTCTGTATGTCTGTATGTCTGTATGTCTGTATGTCTGTATGTCTGTATGTCTGTATGTCTGTATGTCTGTATGTCTGTATGTCTGTATGTCTGTATGTCTGTATGTCTGTATGTCTGTATGTCTGTATGTCTGTATGTCTGTATGTCTGTATGTCTGTATGTCTGTATGTCTGTATGTCTGTATGTCTGTATGTCTGTATGTCTGTATGTCTGTATGTCTGTATGTCTGTATGTCTGTATGTCTGTATGTCTGTATGTCTGTATGTCTGTATGTCTGTATGTCTGTATGTCTGTATGTCTGTATGTCTGTATGTCTGTATGTCTGTATGTCTGTATGTCTGTATGTCTGTATGTCTGTATGTCTGTCTGTCTGAATGTCTGTGTGTGTCTGTCTGAATGTCTGTCTGAATGTCTGTTTGTCTGTCTGTCTGAATGTCTGTCCGAATGTCTGTCTGTCTGAATGTCTGAATGTTTGTCTGTCTGTCTGTCTGTCTGACTGTCTGTCTGTCTTTCTGTCTGTCTGAATGTCTGTCTGTCTGTCTGTCTGAATGTCTGTCTGAATGTCTGTCTGTCTGGCTGGCTGTCTGTCTGTATGTCTTAAAAAAAAAAACACAAATATTAACTATTATGGTAAAATAAATATTCCTAAAAAAAAACATATTGCTAACTATTTAATTGTTTATGTTTTTTTCTTTTCTTATTAAAAAAAAAACAAAAAACCTAAAAAATATTTATTACATTTAACTTTATTTTATAAAAACTAAATAGGTATTAATGTAGCAAATTATTGAAAAAACTGAAAAACAAAAAAAAAGTATGAGTAGGTTGTAGTAACGTAAAATAAGTAATATATATATTTTAATTTGGTAACATTAATAGTTATGCCTTCCGTACGGTACGTTGCAAAGCAACGGCCTCCTCCTACCGATTTTAACATAGTAATCGGGAGCAAATTCGAGCGGCGGAAAACATACATGAAGGCATATTTATTTTAAAGTTTGTTATCTGAGTAACGGGTATCTGATAGGCGAGGTACTCGACTATAGCGTTCTTCCTTGTTTTTTTATTATTATGGTACTGATTTTAATTTTGCTAAGTTTTACAGAAACTGTATTTTATTTCAGCTATCAAAGCTCATATATTGGCTAATCTAGAACGGATTTTAATTTTCCATAGCTTAAAAATGTTCTGAAAGCTCTAGGGAAACATTTAATTTTATTATACCCGTTACTCGTAGAGTAAAAGGGTATACTAGATTCGTCGGATAGTATGTAAGAGGCAGAAGGAAGCGTTTCCGACCCCATAAAGTATATATATTCTTGATCAGGATCACTAGCCGAGTCGATCTAGCAATGTCCGTTTGTCCGTCTGTCTGTCCGGATGAACGCTGAGATCTCGGAAACTATGGGAGCTAGGCTATTGAGATTTGGCGTGAAGATTCCTGAGCTTCTTACGCAGCGCAAGTTTGTTTCAGTAGAGTGCCACGCCCACCCTAACGCCCATAAACCGCCCACAAACTTCAAAAAATCGTAAATATGAACGTGGATATCTCGGAAACTATCAAAGATAGAAAATTTAGATTTAGATTCTGTAGCCTTATACGCAGCGCAAAATTGTTACGCGAATATGCCACGCCGACTCTAACGCCGACAAACCGCGTCTGAATGTCTGTCTGTCTGTCTGACTGTCTGTCTGTATGTCTGTCTGTCTGTCTGTCTGTCTGAATGTCTGTCTGTCTGTCTGAATGTCTGTCTGTCTGAATGTCTGTCTGTCTGAATGACTGTTTGTCTGATTGTCTGTATGTCTGTATGTATGTCTGTATGTCTGTATGTCTGTATGTCTGTATGTCTGTATGTCTGTATGTCTGTATGTCTGTATGTCTGTATGTCTGTATGTCTGTATGTCTGTATGTCTGTATGTCTGTATGTCTGTATGTCTGAATGTCTGTGTCTGTCTGTCTGGCTGTCTGTCTGTCTGTCTGAATGTATGTCTGTATGTCTGTATGTCTGTATGTCTGTATGTCTGTATGTCTGTATGTCTGTATGTCTGTATGTCTGTATGTCTGTATGTCTGTATGTCTGTATGTCTGTATGTCTGTATGTCTGTATGTCTGTATGTCTGTATGTCTGTATGTCTGTATGTCTGTATGTCTGTATGTCTGTATGTCTGTATGTCTGTATGTCTGTATGTCTGTATGTCTGTATGTCTGTATGTCTGTATGTCTGTATGTCTGTATGTCTGTATGTCTGTATGTCTGTATGTCTGTATGTCTGTATGTCTGTATGTCTGTATGTCTGTATGTCTGTATGTCTGTATGTCTGTATGTCTGTATGTCTGTATGTCTGTATGTCTGTCTGTCTGAATGTCTGTGTCTGTCTGTCTGGCTGTCTGTCTGTCTGTCTGTATGTCTGTATGTCTGTATGTATGTATGTCTGTATGTCTGTATGTCTGTATGTCTGTATGTCTGTATGTCTGTATGTCTGTATGTCTGTATGTCTGTATGTCTGTATGTCTGTATGTCTGTATGTCTGTATGTCTGTATGTCTGTATGTCTGTATGTCTGTATGTCTGTATGTCTGTATGTCTGTATGTCTGTATGTCTGTATGTCTGTATGTCTGTATGTCTGTATATCTGTATGTCTGTATATCTATATGTCTGTCTGTCTGAATGTCTGTGTGTGTCTGTCTGAATGTCTGGCTGTCTGTCTGTCTGTATGTCTGTATGTCTGTATGTCTGTATGTCTGTATGTCTGTATGTCTGTATGTCTGTATGTCTGTATGTCTGTATGTCTGTATGTCTGTATGTCTGTATGTCTGTATGTCTGTATGTCTGTATGTCTGTATGTCTGTATGTCTGTATGTCTGTATGTCTGTATGTCTGTATGTCTGTATGTCTGTATGTCTGTATGTCTGTATGTCTGTATGTCTGTATGTCTGTATGTCTGTATGTCTGTATGTCTGTATGTCTGTATGTCTGTATGTCTGTATGTCTGTATGTCTGTATGTCTGTATGTCTGTCTGTCTGAATGTCTGTGTCTGTCTGGCTGTCTGTCTGTCTGTCTGAATGTATGTCTGTATGTCTGTATGTCTGTATGTCTGTATGTCTGTATGTCTGTATGTCTGTATGTCTGTATGTCTGTATGTCT
Organism: Drosophila suzukii; assembly: GCF_043229965.1. Classification (NCBI taxonomy): domain Eukaryota; kingdom Metazoa; phylum Arthropoda; class Insecta; order Diptera; family Drosophilidae; genus Drosophila; species Drosophila suzukii. The sequence goes on from NC_092082.1 coordinate 44,681,512, forward strand.
GTATGTCTGTATGTCTGTATGTCTGTATGTCTGTATGTCTGTATGTCTGTATGTCTGTATGTCTGTATGTCTGTATGTCTGTATGTCTGTATGTCTGTATGTCTGTATGTATGTCTGTATGTCTGTATGTCTGTATGTCTGTATGTCTGTATGTCTGTATGTCTGTATGTCTGTATGTCTGTATGTCTGTATGTCTGTATGTCTGTATGTCTGTATGTCTGTATGTCTGTATGTCTGTATGTCTGTATGTCTGTATGTCTGTATGTCTGTATGTCTGTATGTCTGTATGTCTGTATATCTGTATGTCTGTATATCTATATGTCTGTCTGTCTGAATGTCTGTCCGAATGTCTGTGTGTGTCTGTCTGAATGTCTGGCTGTCTGTCTGTCTGTATGTCTGTATGTCTGTATGTCTGTATGTCTGTATGTCTGTATGTCTGTATGTCTGTATGTCTGTATGTCTGTATGTCTGTATGTCTGTATGTCTGTATGTCTGTATGTCTGTATGTCTGTATGTCTGTATGTCTGTATGTCTGTATGTCTGTATGTCTGTATGTCTGTATGTCTGTATGTCTGTATGTCTGTATGTCTGTATGTCTGTATGTCTGTATGTCTGTATGTCTGTATGTCTGTATGTCTGTATGTCTGTATGTCTGTATGTCTGTATGTCTGTATGTCTGTATGTCTGTATGTCTGTATGTCTGTATGTCTGTATGTCTGTATGTCTGTATGTCTGTATGTCTGTATGTCTGTATGTCTGTATGTCTGTATGTCTGTATGTCTGTATGTCTGTATGTCTGTATGTCTGTATGTCTGTATGTCTGTATGTCTGTATGTCTGTATGTCTGTATGTCTTTATGTCTGTATGTCTGTCTGAATCTATGTCTGTATGTCTGTATGTCTGTATGTCTGTATGTCTGTATGTCTGTATGTCTGTATGTCTGTATGTCTGTATGTCTGTATGTCTGTATGTCTGTATGTCTGTATGTCTGTATGTCTGTATGTCTGTATGTCTGTATGTCTGTATGTCTGTATGTCTGTATGTCTGTATGTCTGTATGTCTGTATGTCTGTATGTCTGTATGTCTGTATGTCTGTATGTCTGTATGTCTGTATGTCTGTATGTCTGTATGTCTGTATGTCTGTATGTCTGTATGTCTGTATGTCTGTATGTCTGTATGTCTGTATGTCTGTATGTCTGTATGTCTGTATGTCTGTATGTCTGTATGTCTGTATGTCTGTATGTCTGTATGTCTGTATGTCTGTATGTCTGTATGTCTGTATGTCTGTATGTCTGTATGTCTGTATGTCTGTATGTCTGTATGTATGTCTGTATGTCTGTATGTCTGTATGTCTGTATGTCTGTATGTTTGTATGTCTGTATGTCTGTATGTCTGTATGTCTGTATGTCTGTATGTCTGTATGTCTGTATGTCTGTATGTCTGTATGTCTGTATGTCTGTATGTCTGTATGTCTGTATGTCTGTATGTCTGTATGTCTGTATGTCTGTATGTCTGTATGTCTGTATGTCTGTATGTCTGTATGTCTGTATGTCTGTATGTCTGTATGTCTGTATGTCTGTATGTCTGTATGTCTGTATGTCTGTATGTCTGTATGTCTGTATGTCTGTATGTCTGTATGTCTGTCTGTATGTCTGTATGTCTGTATGTCTGTATGTCTGTATGTCTGTATGTCTGTATGTCTGTATGTCTGTAAGTCTGTATGTCTGTATGTCTGTATGTCTGTATGTCTGTATGTCTGTATGTCTGTATGTCTGTATGTCTGTATGTCTGTATGTCTGTATGTCTGTATGTCTGTATGTCTGTATGTCTGTATGTCTGTATGTCTGTATGTCTGTATGTCTGTATGTCTGTATGTCTGTATGTCTGTATGTCTGTATGTCTGTATGTCTGTATGTCTGTATGTCTGTATGTCTGTATGTCTGTATGTCTGTATGTCTGTATGTCTGTATGTCTGTATGTCTGTATGTCTGTATGTCTGTATGTCTGTATGTCTGTATGTCTGTATGTCTGTATGTCTGTATGTCTGTATGTCTGTATGTCTGTATGTCTGTATGTCTGTATGTCTGTATGTCTGTATGTCTGTATGTCTGTATGTCTGTATGTCTGTATGTCTGTATGTCTGTATGTCTGTATGTCTGTATGTCTGTATGTCTGTATGTCTGTATGTCTGTCTGTCTGAATGTCTGTGTCTGTCTGTCTGGCTGTCTGTCTGTCTGTCTGAATGTCTGTCTGTATGTCTGTATGTCTGTATGTCTGTATGGTTGTATGTCTGTATGTCTGTATGTCTGTATGTCTGTATGTCTGTATGTCTGTATGTCTGTATGTCTGTATGTCTGTATGTCTGTATGTCTGTATGTCTGTATGTCTGTATGTCTGTATGTCTGTATGTCTGTATGTCTGTATGTCTGTATGTCTGTATGTCTGTATGTCTGTATGTCTGTATGTCTGTATGTCTGTATGTCTGTATGTCTGTATGTCTGTATGTGTGTATGTCTGTATGTCTGTATGTCTGTATGTCTGTATGTCTGTATGTCTGTATGTCTGTATGTATGTATGTCTGTATGTCTGTATGTCTGTATGTCTGTATGTCTGTATGTCTGTATGTCTGTCTGTCTGAATGTCTGTGTCTGTCTGTCTGGCTGTCTGTCTGTCTGTCTGAATGTATGTCTGTATGTCTGTATGTCTGTATGTCTGTATGTCTGTATGTCTGTATGTCTGTATGTCTGTCTATCTGAATGTCTGTGTCTGTCTGTCTGGCTGTCTGTCTGTCTGTCTGAATGTCTGTCTGTATGTCTGTATGTATGTATGTCTGTATGTCTGTATGTCTGTATGTCTGTATGTCTGTATGTCTGTATGTCTGTATGTCTGTAAGTCTGTATGTCTGTATGTCTGTATGTCTGTATGTCTGTATGTCTGTATGTCTGTATGTCTGTATGTCTGTATGTCTGTATGTCTGTATGTCTGTATGTCTGTATGTCTGTATGTCTGTATGTCTGTATGTCTGTATGTCTGTATGTCTGTATGTCTGTATGTCTGTATGTCTGTATGTCTGTATGTCTGTATGTCTGTATGTCTGTATGTCTGTATGTCTGTATGTCTGTATGTCTGTATGTCTGTATGTCTGTATGTCTGTATGTCTGTATGTCTGTATGTCTGTATGTCTGTATGTCTGTATGTCTGTATGTCTGTATGTCTGTATGTCTGTATGTCTGTATGTCTGTATGTCTGTATGTCTGTATGTCTGTATGTCTGTATGTCTGTATGTCTGTATGTCTGTATGTCTGTATGTCTGTCTGTCTGAATGTCTGTGTGTGTCTGTCTGAATGTCTGTCTGAATGTCTGTTTGTCTGTCTGTCTGAATGTCTGTCCGAATGTCTGTCTGTCTGAATGTCTGAATGTTTGTCTGTCTGTCTGTCTGTCTGACTGTCTGTCTGTCTTTCTGTCTGTCTGAATGTCTGTCTGTCTGTCTGTCTGAATGTCTGTCTGAATGTCTGTCTGTCTGGCTGGCTGTCTGTCTGTATGTCTTAAAAAAAAAAACACAAATATTAACTATTATGGTAAAATAAATATTCCTAAAAAAAAACATATTGCTAACTATTTAATTGTTTATGTTTTTTTCTTTTCTTATTAAAAAAAAAACAAAAAACCTAAAAAATATTTATTACATTTAACTTTATTTTATAAAAACTAAATAGGTATTAATGTAGCAAATTATTGAAAAAACTGAAAAACAAAAAAAAAGTATGAGTAGGTTGTAGTAACGTAAAATAAGTAATATATATTTTAATTTGGTAACATTAATAGTTATGCCTTCCGTACGGTACGTTGCAAAGCAACGGCCTCCTCCTACCGATTTTAACATAGTAATCGGGAGCAAATTCGAGCGGCGGAAAACATACATGAAGGCATATTTATTTTAAAGTTTGTTATCTGAGTAACGGGTATCTGATAGGCGAGGTACTCGACTATAGCGTTCTTCCTTGTTTTTTTATTATTATGGTACTGATTTTAATTTTGCTAAGTTTTACAGAAACTGTATTTTATTTCAGCTATCAAAGCTCATATATTGGCTAATCTAGAACGGATTTTAATTTTCCATAGCTTAAAAATGTTCTGAAAGCTCTAGGGAAACATTTAATTTTATTATACCCGTTACTCGTAGAGTAAAAGGGTATACTAGATTCGTCGGATAGTATGTAAGAGGCAGAAGGAAGCGTTTCCGACCCCATAAAGTATATATATTCTTGATCAGGATCACTAGCCGAGTCGATCTAGCAATGTCCGTTTGTCCGTCTGTCTGTCCGGATGAACGCTGAGATCTCGGAAACTATGGGAGCTAGGCTATTGAGATTTGGCGTGAAGATTCCTGAGCTTCTTACGCAGCGCAAGTTTGTTTCAGTAGAGTGCCACGCCCACCCTAACGCCCATAAACCGCCCACAAACTTCAAAAAATCGTAAATATGAACGTGGATATCTCGGAAACTATCAAAGATAGAAAATTTAGATTTAGATTCTGTAGCCTTATACGCAGCGCAAAATTGTTACGCGAATATGCCACGCCGACTCTAACGCCGACAAACCGCGTCTGAATGTCTGTCTGTCTGTCTGACTGTCTGTCTGTATGTCTGTCTGTCTGTCTGTCTGTCTGAATGTCTGTCTGTCTGTCTGAATGTCTGTCTGTCTGAATGTCTGTCTGTCTGAATGACTGTTTGTCTGATTGTCTGTATGTCTGTATGTATGTCTGTATGTCTGTATGTCTGTATGTCTGTATGTCTGTATGTCTGTATGTCTGTATGTCTGTATGTCTGTATGTCTGTATGTCTGTATGTCTGTATGTCTGTATGTCTGTATGTCTGAATGTCTGTGTCTGTCTGTCTGGCTGTCTGTCTGTCTGTCTGAATGTATGTCTGTATGTCTGTATGTCTGTATGTCTGTATGTCTGTATGTCTGTATGTCTGTATGTCTGTATGTCTGTATGTCTGTATGTCTGTATGTCTGTATGTCTGTATGTCTGTATGTCTGTATGTCTGTATGTCTGTATGTCTGTATGTCTGTATGTCTGTATGTCTGTATGTCTGTATGTCTGTATGTCTGTATGTCTGTATGTCTGTATGTCTGTATGTCTGTATGTCTGTATGTCTGTATGTCTGTATGTCTGTATGTCTGTATGTCTGTATGTCTGTATGTCTGTATGTCTGTATGTCTGTATGTCTGTATGTCTGTATGTCTGTATGTCTGTATGTCTGTATGTCTGTATGTCTGTATGTCTGTATGTCTGTATGTCTGTATGTCTGTATGTCTGTATGTCTGTATGTCTGTATGTCTGTATGTCTGTATGTCTGTATGTCTGTATGTCTGTATGTCTGTATGTCTGTATGTCTGTATGTCTGTATGTCTGTATGTCTGTATGTCTGTATGTCTGTATGTATGTCTGTATGTCTGTATGTCTGTATGTCTGTATGTCTGTATGTTTGTATGTCTGTATGTCTGTATGTCTGTATGTCTGTATGTCTGTATGTCTGTATGTCTGTATGTCTGTATGTCTGTATGTCTGTATGTCTGTATGTCTGTATGTCTGTATGTCTGTATGTCTGTATGTCTGTATGTCTGTATGTCTGTATGTCTGTATGTCTGTATGTCTGTATGTCTGTATGTCTGTATGTCTGTATGTCTGTATGTCTGTATGTCTGTATGTCTGTATGTCTGTATGTCTGTATGTCTGTCTGTATGTCTGTATGTCTGTATGTCTGTATGTCTGTATGTCTGTATGTCTGTATGTCTGTATGTCTGTAAGTCTGTATGTCTGTATGTCTGTATGTCTGTATGTCTGTATGTCTGTATGTCTGTATGTCTGTATGTCTGTATGTCTGTATGTCTGTATGTCTGTATGTCTGTATGTCTGTATGTCTGTATGTCTGTATGTCTGTATGTCTGTATGTCTGTATGTCTGTATGTCTGTATGTCTGTATGTCTGTATGTCTGTATGTCTGTATGTCTGTATGTCTGTATGTCTGTATGTCTGTATGTCTGTATGTCTGTATGTCTGTATGTCTGTATGTCTGTATGTCTGTATGTCTGTATGTCTGTATGTCTGTATGTCTGTATGTCTGTATGTCTGTATGTCTGTATGTCTGTATGTCTGTATGTCTGTATGTCTGTATGTCTGTATGTCTGTATGTCTGTATGTCTGTATGTCTGTATGTCTGTATGTCTGTATGTCTGTATGTCTGTATGTCTGTATGTCTGTATGTCTGTATGTCTGTATGTCTGTATGTCTGTATGTCTGTCTGTCTGAATGTCTGTGTCTGTCTGTCTGGCTGTCTGTCTGTCTGTCTGAATGTCTGTCTGTATGTCTGTATGTCTGTATGTCTGTATGGTTGTATGTCTGTATGTCTGTATGTCTGTATGTCTGTATGTCTGTATGTCTGTATGTCTGTATGTCTGTATGTCTGTATGTCTGTATGTCTGTATGTCTGTATGTCTGTATGTCTGTATGTCTGTATGTCTGTATGTCTGTATGTCTGTATGTCTGTATGTCTGTATGTCTGTATGTCTGTATGTCTGTATGTCTGTATGTCTGTATGTCTGTATGTCTGTATGTGTGTATGTCTGTATGTCTGTATGTCTGTATGTCTGTATGTCTGTATGTCTGTATGTCTGTATGTATGTATGTCTGTATGTCTGTATGTCTGTATGTCTGTATGTCTGTATGTCTGTATGTCTGTCTGTCTGAATGTCTGTGTCTGTCTGTCTGGCTGTCTGTCTGTCTGTCTGAATGTATGTCTGTATGTCTGTATGTCTGTATGTCTGTATGTCTGTATGTCTGTATGTCTGTATGTCTGTCTATCTGAATGTCTGTGTCTGTCTGTCTGGCTGTCTGTCTGTCTGTCTGAATGTCTGTCTGTATGTCTGTATGTATGTATGTCTGTATGTCTGTATGTCTGTATGTCTGTATGTCTGTATGTCTGTATGTCTGTATGTCTGTAAGTCTGTATGTCTGTATGTCTGTATGTCTGTATGTCTGTATGTCTGTATGTCTGTATGTCTGTATGTCTGTATGTCTGTATGTCTGTATGTCTGTATGTCTGTATGTCTGTATGTCTGTATGTCTGTATGTCTGTATGTCTGTATGTCTGTATGTCTGTATGTCTGTATGTCTGTATGTCTGTATGTCTGTATGTCTGTATGTCTGTATGTCTGTATGTCTGTATGTCTGTATGTCTGTATGTCTGTATGTCTGTATGTCTGTATGTCTGTATGTCTGTATGTCTGTATGTCTGTATGTCTGTATGTCTGTATGTCTGTATGTCTGTATGTCTGTATGTCTGTATGTCTGTATGTCTGTATGTCTGTATGTCTGTATGTCTGTATGTCTGTATGTCTGTATGTCTGTATGTCTGTCTGTCTGAATGTCTGTGTGTGTCTGTCTGAATGTCTGTCTGAATGTCTGTTTGTCTGTCTGTCTGAATGTCTGTCCGAATGTCTGTCTGTCTGAATGTCTGAATGTTTGTCTGTCTGTCTGTCTGTCTGACTGTCTGTCTGTCTTTCTGTCTGTCTGAATGTCTGTCTGTCTGTCTGTCTGAATGTCTGTCTGAATGTCTGTCTGTCTGGCTGGCTGTCTGTCTGTATGTCTTAAAAAAAAAAACACAAATATTAACTATTATGGTAAAATAAATATTCCTAAAAAAAAACATATTGCTAACTATTTAATTGTTTATGTTTTTTTCTTTTCTTATTAAAAAAAAAACAAAAAACCTAAAAAATATTTATTACATTTAACTTTATTTTATAAAAACTAAATAGGTATTAATGTAGCAAATTATTGAAAAAACTGAAAAACAAAAAAAAAGTATGAGTAGGTTGTAGTAACGTAAAATAAGTAATATATATTTTAATTTGGTAACATTAATAGTTATGCCTTCCGTACGGTACGTTGCAAAGCAACGGCCTCCTCCTACCGATTTTAACATAGTAATCGGGAGCAAATTCGAGCGGCGGAAAACATACATGAAGGCATATTTATTTTAAAGTTTGTTATCTGAGTAACGGGTATCTGATAGGCGAGGTACTCGACTATAGCGTTCTTCCTTGTTTTTTTATTATTATGGTACTGATTTTAATTTTGCTAAGTTTTACAGAAACTGTATTTTATTTCAGCTATCAAAGCTCATATATTGGCTAATCTAGAACGGATTTTAATTTTCCATAGCTTAAAAATGTTCTGAAAGCTCTAGGGAAACATTTAATTTTATTATACCCGTTACTCGTAGAGTAAAAGGGTATACTAGATTCGTCGGATAGTATGTAAGAGGCAGAAGGAAGCGTTTCCGACCCCATAAAGTATATATATTCTTGATCAGGATCACTAGCCGAGTCGATCTAGCAATGTCCGTTTGTCCGTCTGTCTGTCCGGATGAACGCTGAGATCTCGGAAACTATGGGAGCTAGGCTATTGAGATTTGGCGTGAAGATTCCTGAGCTTCTTACGCAGCGCAAGTTTGTTTCAGTAGAGTGCCACGCCCACCCTAACGCCCATAAACCGCCCACAAACTTCAAAAAATCGTAAATATGAACGTGGATATCTCGGAAACTATCAAAGATAGAAAATTTAGATTTAGATTCTGTAGCCTTATACGCAGCGCAAAATTGTTACGCGAATATGCCACGCCGACTCTAACGCCGACAAACCGCGTCTGAATGTCTGTCTGTCTGTCTGACTGTCTGTCTGTATGTCTGTCTGTCTGTCTGTCTGTCTGAATGTCTGTCTGTCTGTCTGAATGTCTGTCTGTCTGAATGTCTGTCTGTCTGAATGACTGTTTGTCTGATTGTCTGTATGTCTGTATGTATGTCTGTATGTCTGTATGTCTGTATGTCTGTATGTCTGTATGTCTGTATGTCTGTATGTCTGTATGTCTGTATGTCTGTATGTCTGTATGTCTGTATGTCTGTATGTCTGTATGTCTGAATGTCTGTGTCTGTCTGTCTGGCTGTCTGTCTGTCTGTCTGAATGTATGTCTGTATGTCTGTATGTCTGTATGTCTGTATGTCTGTATGTCTGTATGTCTGTATGTCTGTATGTCTGTATGTCTGTATGTCTGTATGTCTGTATGTCTGTATGTCTGTATGTCTGTATGTCTGTATGTCTGTATGTCTGTATGTCTGTATGTCTGTATGTCTGTATGTCTGTATGTCTGTATGTCTGTATGTCTGTATGTCTGTATGTCTGTATGTCTGTATGTCTGTATGTCTGTATGTCTGTATGTCTGTATGTCTGTATGTCTGTATGTCTGTATGTCTGTATGTCTGTATGTCTGTATGTCTGTATGTCTGTATGTCTGTATGTCTGTATGTCTGTATGTCTGTATGTCTGTATGTCTGTATGTCTGTATGTCTGTATGTCTGTATGTCTGTATGTCTGTATGTCTGTCTGTCTGAATGTCTGTGTCTGTCTGTCTGGCTGTCTGTCTGTCTGTCTGTATGTCTGTATGTCTGTATGTATGTATGTCTGTATGTCTGTATGTCTGTATGTCTGTATGTCTGTATGTCTGTATGTCTGTATGTCTGTATGTCTGTATGTCTGTATGTCTGTATGTCTGTATGTCTGTATGTCTGTATGTCTGTATGTCTGTATGTCTGTATGTCTGTATGTCTGTATGTCTGTATGTCTGTATGTCTGTATGTCTGTATGTCTGTATGTCTGTATATCTGTATGTCTGTATATCTATATGTCTGTCTGTCTGAATGTCTGTGTGTGTCTGTCTGAATGTCTGGCTGTCTGTCTGTCTGTATGTCTGTATGTCTGTATGTCTGTATGTCTGTATGTCTGTATGTCTGTATGTCTGTATGTCTGTATGTCTGTATGTCTGTATGTCTGTATGTCTGTATGTCTGTATGTCTGTATGTCTGTATGTCTGTATGTCTGTATGTCTGTATGTCTGTATGTCTGTATGTCTGTATGTCTGTATGTCTGTATGTCTGTATGTCTGTATGTCTGTATGTCTGTATGTCTGTATGTCTGTATGTCTGTATGTCTGTATGTCTGTATGTCTGTATGTCTGTATGTCTGTATGTCTGTCTGTCTGAATGTCTGTGTCTGTCTGGCTGTCTGTCTGTCTGTCTGAATGTATGTCTGTATGTCTGTATGTCTGTATGTCTGTATGTCTGTATGTCTGTATGTCTGTATGTCTGTATGTCTGTATGTCTGTATGTCTGTATGTCTGTATGTCTGTATGTCTGTATGTCTGTATGTCTGTATGTCTGTATGTCTGTATGTCTGTATGTCTGTATGTCTGTATGTATGTCTGTATGTCTGTATGTCTGTATGTCTGTATGTCTGTATGTCTGTATGTCTGTATGTCTGTATGTCTGTATGTCTGTATGTCTGTATGTCTGTATGTCTGTATGTCTGTATGTCTGTATGTCTGTATGTCTGTATGTCTGTATGTCTGTATGTCTGTATGTCTGTATGTCTGTATGTCTGTATGTCTGTATGTCTGTATATCTGTATGTCTGTATATCTATATGTCTGTCTGTCTGAATGTCTGTCCGAATGTCTGTGTGTGTCTGTCTGAATGTCTGGCTGTCTGTCTGTCTGTATGTCTGTATGTCTGTATGTCTGTATGTCTGTATGTCTGTATGTCTGTATGTCTGTATGTCTGTATGTCTGTATGTCTGTATGTCTGTATGTCTGTATGTCTGTATGTCTGTATGTCTGTATGTCTGTATGTCTGTATGTCTGTATGTCTGTATGTCTGTATGTCTGTATGTCTGTATGTCTGTATGTCTGTATGTCTGTATGTCTGTATGTCTGTATGTCTGTATGTCTGTATGTCTGTATGTCTGTATGTCTGTATGTCTGTATGTCTGTATGTCTGTATGTCTGTATGTCTGTATGTCTGTATGTCTGTATGTCTGTATGTCTGTATCTCTGTATGTCTGTATGTCTGTATGTCTGTATGTCTGTATGTCTGTATGTCTGTATGTCTGTATGTCTGTATTTCTGTATGTCTGTATGTCTGTATGTCTGTATGTCTGTATGTCTGTCTGTCTGTATGTCTGTATGTCTGTCTGTCTGAATGTCTGTGTCTGTCTGGCTGTCTGTCTGTCTGTCTGAATGTATGTCTGTATGTCTGTATGTCTGTATGTCTGTATGTCTGTATGTCTGTATGTCTGTATGTCTGTATGTCTGTATGTCTGTATGTCTGTATGTCTGTATGTCTGTATGTCTGTATGTCTGTATGTCTGTATGTCTGTATGTCTGTATGTCTGTATGTCTGTATGTCTGTATGTCTGTATGTCTGTATGTCTGTATGTCTGTATGTCTGTATGTCTGTATGTCTGTATGTCTGTATGTCTGTATGTCTGTATGTCTGTATGTCTGTATGTCTGTATGTCTGTATGTCTGTATGTCTGTATGTCTGTATGTCTGTATGTCTGTATGTCTGTATGTCTGTATGTCTGTATGTCTGTATGTCTGTATGTCTGTATGTCTGTATGTCTGTATGTCTGTATGTCTGTATGTCTGTATGTCTGTATGTCTGTATGTCTGTATGTCTGTATGTCTGTATGTCTGTATGTCTTTATGTCTGTATGTCTGTCTGAATCTATGTCTGTATGTCTGTATGTCTGTATGTCTGTATGTCTGTATGTCTGTATGTCTGTATGTCTGTATGTCTGTATGTCTGTATGTCTGTATGTCTGTATGTCTGTATGTCTGTATGTCTGTATGTCTGTATGTCTGTATGTCTGTATGTCTGTATGTCTGTATGTCTGTATGTCTGTATGTCTGTATGTCTGTATGTCTGTATGTCTGTATGTCTGTATGTCTGTATGTCTGTATGTCTGTATGTCTGTATGTCTGTATGTCTGTATGTCTGTATGTCTGTATGTCTGTATGTCTGTATGTCTGTATGTCTGTATGTCTGTATGTCTGTATGTCTGTATGTCTGTATGTCTGTATGTCTGTATGTCTGTATGTCTGTATGTCTGTATGTCTGTATGTCTGTATGTCTGTATGTCTGTATGTCTGTATGTCTGTATGTCTGTATGTCTGTATATCTGTATGTCTGTATGTCTGTATGTCTGTATGTCTGTATGTCTGTATGTATGTCTGTATGTCTGTATGTCTGTATGTCTGTATGTTTGTATGTCTGTATGTCTGTATGTCTGTATGTCTGTATGTCTGTATGTCTGTATGTCTGTATGTCTGTATGTCTGTATGTCTGTATGTCTGTATGTCTGTATGTCTGTATGTCTGTATGTCTGTATGTCTGTATGTCTGTATGTCTGTATGTCTGTATGTCTGTATGTCTGTATGTCTGTATGTCTGTATGTCTGTATGTCTGTATGTCTGTATGTCTGTATGTCTGTATGTCTGTATGTCTGTATGTCTGTATGTCTGTATGTCTGTCTGTATGTCTGTATGTCTGTATGTCTGTATGTCTGTATGTCTGTATGTCTGTATGTCTGTATGTCTGTATGTCTGTAAGTCTGTATGTCTGTATGTCTGTATGTCTGTATGTCTGTATGTCTGTATGTCTGTATGTCTGTATGTCTGTATGTCTGTCTGTCTGTCTGAATGTCTGTCTGTCTGTCTGACTGACTGTCTGTCTGAATGTCTGTCTGTCTGAATGTCTGTCTGTCTGAATGACTGTCTGTCTGATTGTCTGTATGTCTGTATGTCTGTATGACTGTATGACTGTATGTCTGTATGTCTGTATGTCTGTATGTCTGTATGTCTGTATGTCTGTATGTCTGTATGTCTGTATGTCTGTATGTCTGTATGTCTGTATGTCTGTATGTCTGTATGTCTGTATGTCTGTATGTCTGTATGTCTGTATGTCTGTATGTCTGTATGTCTGTATGTCTGTATGTCTGTATGTCTGTATGTCTGTATGTCTGTATGTCTGTATGTCTGTATGTCTGTATGTCTGTATGTCTGTATGTCTGTATGTCTGTATGTCTGTATGTCTGTATGTCTGTATGTCTGTATGTCTGTATGTCTGTATGTCTGTATGTCTGTATGTCTGTATGTCTGTATGTCTGTATGTCTGTATGTCTGCATGTCTGTATGTCTGTATGTCTGTATGTCTGTATGTCTGTATGTCTGTATGTCTGTATGTCTGTGTGTCTGTATGTCTGTATGTCTGTATGTCTGTATGTCTGTATGTCTGTATGTCTGTATGTCTGTATGTCTGTATGTCTGTATGTCTGTATGTCTGTATGTCTGTATGTCTGTATGTCTGTATGTCTGTATGTCTGTATGTCTGTATGTCTGTATGTCTGTATGTCTGTATGTCTGTATGTCTGTATGTCTGTATGTCTGTATGTCTGTATGTCTGTATGTCTGTATGTCTGTATGTCTGTATGTCTGTATGTCTGTATGTCTGTATGTCTGTATGTCAGTATGTCTGTCTGTCTGAATGTCTGAATGTCTGTGTCTGTCTGTCTGTCTGGCTGTCTGTCTGTCTGTCTGTCTGAATGTCTGTCTGTCTGAATGTCTGTCTGTCTGTCTGTATGTCTGTATGTCTGTATGTCTGTATGTCTGTATGTCTGTATGTCTGTATGTCTGTATGTCTGTATGTCTGTATGTCTGTATGTCTGTATGTCTGTATGTCTGTATGTCTGTATGTCTGTATGTCTGTATGTCTGTATGTCTGTATGTCTGTATGTCTGTATGTCTGTATGTCTGTATGTCTGTATGTCTGTATGTCTGTATGTCTGTATGTCTGTATGTCTGTATGTCTGTATGTCTGTATGTCTGTATGTCTGTATGTCTGTATGTCTGTATGTCTGTATGTCTGTCTGACTGAATGTCTGTGTCTGTCTGTCTGTATGTCTGTATGTCTGTATGTCTGTATGTCTGTATGTCTGTATGTCTGTATGTCTGTATGTCTGTATGTCTGTATGTCTGTATGTCTGTATGTCTGTATGTCTGTATGTCTGTATGTCTGTATGTCTGTATGTCTGTATGTCTGTATGTCTGTATGTCTGTATGTCTGTATGTCTGTATGTCTGTATGTCTGTATGTCTGTATGTCTGTATGTCTGTATGTCTGTATGTCTGTATGTCTGTATGTCTGTATGTCTGTATGTCTTTATGTCTGTCTGTCTGAATGTCTGTCTGTCTGTCTGAATGTCTGTCTGTCTGAATGTCTGTCTGTCTGACTGTCTGTCTGTCTGTATGTCTGTCTGTCTGTCTGTCTGAATGTCTGTCTGAATGTCTGTCTGAATGTCTGTCTGTCTGAATGTCTGTCTGTCTGTATGTCTGTCTGTCTGTCTGTCTGTCTGAATGTCTGTCTGTCTGTCTGAATGCCTGTCTGAATGTCTGTCTGTCTGAATGTCTGTCTGTCTGTCTGACTGTCTGTCTGTCTGTATGTCTGTCTGTCTGTCTGTCTGTCTGAATGTCTGTCTGAATGTCTGTCTGTCTGAATGTCTGTCTGTCTGTCTGAATGTCTGTCTGTCTGTCTGAATGTCTGTCTGTCTGTCTGACTGACTGTCTGTCTGAATGTCTGTCTGTCTGAATGTCTGTCTGAATGTCTGTCTGAATGTCTGTCTGTCTGAATGTCTGTCTGTCTGTCTGAATGTCTGTCTGTCTGTCTGAATGTCTGTCTGTCTGTCTGACTGACTGTCTGTCTGAATGTCTGTCTGTCTGAATGTCTGTCTGTCTGAATGACTGTCTGTCCGTCTGTCTGATTGTCTGTATGTCTGTATGTCTGTATGTCTGTATGTCTGTATGTCTGTATGTCTGTATGTCTGTATGTCTGTATGTCTGTATGTCTGTATGTCTGTATGTCTGTATGTCTGTATGTCTGTATGTCTGTATGTCTGTATGTCTGTATGTCTGTATGTCTGTATGTCTGTATGTCTGTATGTCTGTATGTCTGTATGTCTGTATGTCTGTATGTCTGTATGTCTGTATGTCTGTCTGACTGAATGTCTGTGTCTGTCTGTCTGTATGTCTGTATGTCTGTATGTCTGTATGTCTGTATGTCTGTATGTCTGTATGTCTGTATGTCTGTATGTCTGTATGTCTGTATGTCTGTATGTCTGTATGTCTGTATGTCTGTATGTCTGTATGTCTGTATGTCTGTATGTCTGTATGTCTGTATGTCTGTATGTCTGTATGTCTGTATGTCTGTATGTCTGTATGTCTGTATGTCTGTATGTCTGTATGTCTGTATGTCTGTATGTCTGTATGTCTTTATGTCTGTCTGTCTGAATGTCTGTCTGTCTGTCTGAATGTCTGTCTGTCTGAATGTCTGTCTGTCTGACTGTCTGTCTGTCTGTATGTCTGTCTGTCTGTCTGTCTGAATGTCTGTCTGAATGTCTGTCTGAATGTCTGTCTGTCTGAATGTCTGTCTGTCTGTATGTCTGTCTGTCTGTCTGTCTGAATGTCTGTCTGTCTGTCTGAATGCCTGTCTGAATGTCTGTCTGTCTGAATGTCTGTCTGTCTGTCTGACTGTCTGTCTGTCTGTATGTCTGTCTGTCTGTCTGTCTGTCTGAATGTCTGTCTGAATGTCTGTCTGTCTGAATGTCTGTCTGTCTGTCTGAATGTCTGTCTGTCTGTCTGAATGTCTGTCTGTCTGTCTGACTGACTGTCTGTCTGAATGTCTGCCTGTCTGAATGTCTGTCTGAATGTCTGTCTGAATGTCTGTCTGTCTGAATGTCTGTCTGTCTGTCTGAATGTCTGTCTGTCTGTCTGAATGTCTGTCTGTCTGTCTGACTGACTGTCTGTCTGAATGTCTGTCTGTCTGAATGTCTGTCTGTCTGAATGACTGTCTGTCCGTCTGTCTGATTGTCTGTATGTCTGTATGTCTGTATGTCTGTATGTCTGTATGTCTGTATGTCTGTATGTCTGTATGTCTGTATGTCTGTATGTCTGTATGTCTGTATGTCTGTATGTCTGTATGTCTGTATGTCTGTATGTCTGTATGTCTGTATGTCTGTATGTCTGTATGTCTGTATGTCTGTATGTCTGTATGTCTGTATGTCTGTATGTCTGTATGTCTGTATGTCTGTATGTCTGTATGTCTGTATGTCTGTATGTCTGTATGTCTGTATGTCTGTATGTCTGTATGTCTGTATGTCTGTATGTCTGTATGTCTGTATGTCTGTATGTCTGTATGTCTGTATGTCTGTATGTCTGTATGTCTGTATGTCTGTATGTCTGTATGTCTGTATGTCTGTATGTCTGTATGTCTGTATGTCTGTATGTCTGTATGTCTGTATGTCTGTATGTCTGTATGTCTGTATGTCTGTATGTCTGTATGTCTGTATGTCTGTATGTCTGTATGTCTGTATGTCTGTATGTCTGTATGTCTGTATGTCTGTATGTCTGTATGTCTGTATGTCTGTATGTCTGTATGTCTGTATGTCTGTATGTCTGTATGTATGTATGTCTGTATGTCTGTATGTCTGTATGTCTGTATGTCTGTATGTCTGTATGTCTGTATGTCTGTATGTCTGTATGTCTGTATGTCTGTATGTCTGTATGTCTGTATGTCTGTATGTCTGTATGTCTGTATGTCTGTATGTCTGTATGTCTGTATGTCTGTCAGTCTGTCTGTCTTGCTGTCTGAATGTCTGTCTGTCTGAATGTCTGAATGTTTGTCTGTCTGTCTGTCTGACTGTCTGTCTGAATGTCTGTTTGTCTGTCTGTCTGAATGTCTGTCCGAATGTCTGTCTGTCTGAATGTCTGAATGTTTGTCTGTATGTCTGTCTGTCTGTCTGTCTGAAGGTCTGTCTGTCTGTCTGAATGTCTGTCTGAATGTCTGTCGGTCTGTCTGTCTGGCTGGCTGGCTGGCTGTCTGTCTGTATGTCTTACAAAAAAAACACAAATATTAACTATTATGGTAAAATAAATATTCCTAAAAAAAACATATTGCTAACTATTTAATTGTTTATGTTTTTCTTTTTTTATTAAAAAAAAAACAAAAAACCAAAAAAATATTTATTACATTTAACTTTATTTTATAAAAACTAAATAGGTATTAATGTAGCAAATTATTGAAAAAACTAAAAAACAAAAAAAAAGTATGAGTAGGTTGTAGTAACGTAAAATAAGTTATATATATTTTAATTTATTTGGTAACATTAATAGTTATGCCTTCCGTACGGTACGTTGCAAAGCAACGGCCTCCTCGTGGTGTTCCCTGGGTACCGATTTTAACATAGTAATCGGGAGCAAATTCGAGTGGCGAAAAACATACATGAAGGCATATTTATTTTAAGGTTTGTTATCTGAGTAACGGGTATCTGATAGGCGATGTACTCGACTATGGCGTTCTTCCTTGTTATACCCGTTACTCGTAGAGTAAACTAGATTCGTCGGAAAGTATGTAACAGGCAGAAGGAAGCGTTTCCGACCCCACAAAGTATATATATTCTTGATCAGGATCACTAGCCGAGTCGATCTAGCCATGTCCGTCTGTCCGTCTGTCCGTCTGTCCGTCTGTCTGTCCGGATGAACGCTGAGATCTCGGAAACTATGAGAGCTAGGCTATTGAGATTTGGCGAGCAGATTCCTGAGCTTCTTACGCAGCGCAAGTTTGTTTCAGTACAGTGCCACGCCCACTCTAACGCCCACAAACCGCCCAAAACTGTGGCTCCTACAGTTTTAGTGCTAGAGTAAAAATTTTAACTGAAATGTATTGTTCTTATCAATACCTATCGATTGACCCAAAAAAAAGTTTGCCACGCCCACTTTTACGCCCACAAACCGCGAAAACCTGTGACGCCCACAATTTTCATGCTAGATAAAAAATTTTAATTGAAATGTATTGGTCTCGTCAATACCTATCGATTAATCCAAAAACAAATTTGCCACACCCACTCTAACGCCCATAACGCTTAAATCTGTATAACGCCGGTAGGTGGCGCATTTAAATCTCGCTTTGCTGCTTGCATATCTCCATTTAGCTGAGTAACGGGTATCTGATAGTCGAGGTACTCGACTATAGCGTTCTTCCTTGTTTTTTTATTATTATGGTACTGATTTTAATTTTGCTAAGTTTTACAGAAACTGTATTTTATTTCAGCTATCAAAGCTCATATATTGGCTAATCTAGAACGGATTTTAATTTTCCATAGCTTAAAAATGTTCTGAAAGCTCTAGGGAAACATTTAATTTTATTATACCCGTTACTCGTAGAGTAAAAGAGTATACTAGATTCGTCGGATAGTATGTTCCGACCCCATAAAGTATATATATTCTTGATCAGGATCACTAGCGGAGTCGATCTAGCAATTGTAGGGGTATAACGTGTTCCCCTGAAGTTAAACACCAACACAGATATATACTTCTAGTCTTTTATTTGATAATTTGGTATGTTCAGGATCACGGTCGGCGTTCAACTGCCCTCGCTCTCAACTCACGATCCGCATCAACCCCCGATTCATTGAGAGAGTGTGAGAGCGATGAGATTGAGAGAGAGAGTTAGAGAACAGTGAGCGGCATCGTACAACAACAACAACTTATTCTTAGAACTAACATGAATGATCTAGAAGGAATACAATAACATACACATACATACATACTACGACGTAGCAATCCTGCTACAATTCGGCCGTCCTGACATTTTAAGATCCCCTGATCTTGTGTTAATTTACAATTGATTTCGGCTTATATTTATCTTAGTTTCTATAATTTAGTTTTTTATTTACAAATTTCTTGATATATTTACAACTTTATTTTCGTTTTCCAATCCAATGCTTAATATTTTGGCTACTCCAGACACCTTGATAAGGGCAACGCGATAATTGAAAACCTTCAACATCTTTTATCAAGTATCTATCATTTCTCAAAACTTTATCTATAACATAAGGACCCTTGTGTTTAGGTATTAGCTTTCTTGCAACTCCTACTGAGCTATCAAAATTTTTTACCATAATATAGTCTCCAACTTTGTACTCCGAACTCTTTGTCCTTTTTTCATTGTATCTCTGTTCGTTGTCTTTTTGTAATTTTCTTTGCGCTTCTGAACCATCTTTTCTAATTTTGTCTAAATCTCTAACATCACTAACATTATCTAATTCTTCTAACTTTTGTCTCAATTCATCAATAACTTTTCCTTTCTGCTCGATTCCAAACAACATTTTACTTGGCATTTGTGCTATGCTTCTTTGCTTCGTGTTGTTTAATGAAAACTCAACATCTTCCACAACTGTGTCCCAATGCATTTTCTGTTCTGGATCTGCTAATTTAGCTATCATTGGTCCCACAATTCTATTAATCCTTTCTACTTGTCCATTGGCTTGAGGTGACCCAGTCGCAATTTTGACATGTTTAATATTAAATTCTTCCATAAATTTTCCAAAATCTTCCGACGTAAAACAGCTTCCCCTATCCGAAACTATACAAGTTGGTCTGCTGTAAGACCTGAAGTAGTCTTTCAATGCTATAATAACTTCCTTTGTGTTCGTCGTCTTTGTTGCATATAGCCTAACATATTTGGTAAATCCGTCTATAACCACAAATAGATGTTTCTTTGCTCTTCCATTATCAACCGGTCCATAATGATCAATATGTATAATTTCGAATGGCACATTTCCTTTTGGTATACTGTGCAACAGTCCTTCCCCTTTCCCTGACTTTGGCGAATATGCTACACATCTTATACAATTTTCAATATGTCTAACCACTTTCTCTTTCATATTCGAAAACCAATACGTCCTAACAATAGCATCCATAACTTTATCTCTTCCTAAATGACCTAATTCATTGTGATATTTGTATAATATCTTTTCCTCCATTTCTTCTGGAACACAAAATAACAGCTTTCCATTGTTCGACTTTCTATATATAACTCCATTCCTCATCTCAAACATTTTATCTTCCTCATTTTCTAACTTTTTTCTAACCTCTTTTAATTTTTCATCTTTCGCTTGACAAATAATTAAATTATCTTCAAAGCTATTCGTTTCAACTACCATTATGTTTGTATTTCTACTTAACGCGTCAACATGTTGCATAAGTTTCCCCGATTTGTGGACTAATTCAAAGTCATACTCTAGCAATTCTAATGCCCACCGTGCAATACGGGGGTTTAACTCAATTCTATTTAACGTCAACGTCAGTGAGTTACAATCTGTGACTATTCTAAATCGTCTACCCTGCACATAAATTCTAAATCTTCTAAGAGCGTAAATTATTGCTAACGTTTCCAGTTCAAAACTATGATACTTTGCTTCGTCTTTTGTTGTTGCTTTCGAAAAATAAAATATTGGATGAAGCTTTTTATCCTCTTTTCTTTGCAGCAACACTGCTCCAAACCCTTGTGCACTGGCGTCTGTATGCAATTCTACCTCGTCCTTGTAATAATATAATCCTAACACTGGAGCTTCCACCAACTTTTTCTTAAGCATTTTAAAACATTGCAATTCCTTTTCTTCCAATACAAATTCTTTATCCTTTTTTAACAATTCATATAGAGGTTTAGCGATCCTCGAAAAATCTTTAATGAACCTTCTAAAATACGAACACAAACCCAGAAAGCTTCTAACACCGTGTACTTTGTCTGGAACGGGAAAATCTCGAACAGCTTCTATTCCTTTGTCATTAGCCTGTATCCCTTTGCTAGTTACCAAAAATCCTAAGTATTGTACACTTGCTTGTAGAAACTCACACTTGTCCATTCTTAATTCTAGTTTGTTCCTTGCCAACCGATCAAAAACTTCTCTAAGAACACTTAAATGTTCTTGCATTTCTTTACTCGCAATCATGATATCGTCCATGTATATCTACCTTACCATCCGTTATCATGTCTGCAAAAATCTTATTGATAAATCGTTGAAACACCGCTGGTGCATTTTTCAGCCCCATTGGCATCCGCATAAACTCAAATTGTCCTAAAGGCGTCATAAATGAGGTATATTTTATCGATTCACTATCCACAAACACATGAAAGTAGCCATGCTTTAAATCTAATTTTGAAAATATTGTTTTATTTACTAATGTATCTAATAAATCGTCAATCAAAGGTAGCGGATAATTATCTTTCACCATAGTCTTGTTAAGCTTTCGGTAATCTACACATAGTCGTAAGTCGCCTGACTTCTTTTTAACTAACACTATTGGAGATGCATACTCAGATTCACTTGGCCTTATAATTCCTTCACTTAAGTATTCGTCTAATATCACCTGTAATTTTTCTTTCTCTGTGTAAGCTAAACGTCTGGGCGAACAACTGAATGGTTTTGAGTCCTCTAATCTTAACTTCATTTCGCATCTAACCTCCGGTTCCTTTGGCTTTACTTTATTTACATAACAACTTTCTACCATCCTAACAAACTGACACCTAACATTATAATTCACCTGATCACCAACTTTATATTCTACACTTTCATCCGTTAAATTTATATTAAATAATTCCTTTTCCACTAGATTTATTTCCGGCTCAATATAATTTTTATTCGTAACTTCTTCTTCATTTCTGATTTTACTAAAAATTTCCTTAATTGTTTCCCTGCTGTCCCTAATTCCATGATTAACATCGCTACAAATTTTATTTTTATCCCTAACATTACTAACAACATCGCTAATTATTTGCTTTTCATCACTAACATCATCGCTAACTATCTGCTTTTCATCACTAACATCATCGCTAACTATCTGCTTTTCATCACTAACATCATCGCTAACTATCTGCTTTTCATCACTAACATCATAAGGATTTTCAATATTCTCAACTGTAACCATTTTCAAAGTGTCAAGGTTTAAATTTAGATTACAAGCATCCATAAAATCTCGTCCCAAGATTACATCATGACTCATAGATTTGTTTGCCACAATAACTAAATTAAAATGTACTTTATTTAAATTTTTCAAAACATAACATAATATTTTTCCATAAGTTTTCAGGTAACTTTTGTTTAAACCATAATACGAACTTAAAACTGGTAATTTCGAAATGTCTTCTGGCACTTTGGATATTTTAATAAGTGAAATTGGGCTTCCTGTATCTATGAGGCATTCCGCAATTAACCTGGTATTAGAATCGTTTACAAACTTAATTTCAACATATCTTACATATTTGTTTTCGCCCTCGTTCTTGTTCTTGTTCTTCAAGCATTTCGCAACAAAGTGTCCCATCTCACCGCACGCATAGCACGATCCTTTCTCCCTCTTTGACTTCCTGCACTCGTACGCCCAATGCCCTTTTGCATTGCAATTGAAACAACGAGTCTCCTTGCTGTCCTTGGGATCCGTTGATGTCGTCGGCCTGCCAACTCCATATAGCTTTGGCAAGCTTACATCCGCAAACGCTCTCTTTATGTGCCCAACATCCACAAAGCATTGAATATGCGCCTGATTGCGTAGCCCTTGATTGGGGATACCTTCGATGATGCAGCTCAACATTTCATCTGCATCCATATTAAGGCCCTGAGCAAGCATTATCTTGTCGTCGACATAACTCCCGAAAGTTTCGCTTTGCTTCCATTTGCGCCCTTCGAACTTGCGCCGTATCTCCAACTTCGATGATTTTTCTCCAAACATTGATATCAGCTCTGCCATTAGGTCATCCAACGGTAGCAACACGCGGTCTGAATCTGCGTGCAGCCACTCATAAGCTTTGCCCTTTATTTTGCTTAGCACTAGCATCTTTACGAATTTTCCTCTTATTCCATAAATGGTCGCGATATTCTGCACCTGAGTAGTCCATTTGCGAGCCCACGACTCACCAGAAAACTCACTCAATACCTGTGTTGCCATGCCCAACGAGACGTCGATGCTCTCGTTAAAATTTTCCACCACCGCTTTACGTTCGCTGCTTTTTGCGTTTCTAGAATTTTCTCCAGCCTGGTTGTGTATGCCGTCTTCTGCGTAATTGTCGTTCCTTTCACCGTCTTCGTTTTGTTCGCCGCCTTTTTCGTTGCTCCGTTTGCCTCTAATTCTGAGCATGCTGCCAGCCACTTCGTCATTCCCTTCACCCTCTTCGCCATTAGTTTCGCCGTCTTCTTTGTCGCAACTCTGGATGCCGCCGTCGTCTTCGAAATTCTCGTCGCCGCTGTCTTCGCCTGTACTATTTTCGCCGTCTTTGTCTCCTTTTTGTCTCGCCATTTCTTCAAACTGTCCACGAATTTCCTTCGATATATTATTTAATCGCAAGATCAATTGTCTCTTTGTTCCGGTTGTTGATAACTTAAATACACTCAACAACCTTTTTAATTGTTCAATCGACACGTTGTTTAAATCCATTTTGATTTTCTTTTGTACTAAAGTTTTAATTAATTGGCTCGTGATCGGCCCACTTCTGACTTTGTAGGGGTATAACGTATTCCCCTGAAGTTAAACACCAACACAGATATATACTTCTAGTCTTTTATTTGATAATTTGGTATGTTCAGGATCACGGTCGGCGTTCAACTGCCCTCGCTCTCAACTCACGATCCGCATCAACCCCCGATTCATTGAGAGAGTGTGAGAGCGATGAGATTGAGAGAGAGAGTTAGAGAACAGTGAGCGGCATCGTACAACAACAACAACTTATTCTTAGAACTAACATGAATGATCTAGAAGGAATACAATAACATACACATACATACATACTACGACGTAGCAATCCTGCTACACAATGTCCGTCTGTCTGTACGGATGAACGCTGAGATCTCGGAAACTATGGGAGCTGGGCTATTGAGATTTGGCGTGCAGATTCCTGAGCTTCTTACGCAGCGCAAGTTTGTTTCAGTAGAGTGCCACGCCCACCCTAACGCCCATAAACCGCCCACAAACTTCAAAAAATCGTAAATATGAACGTGGATATCTCGGAAACTATCAAAGATAGAAAATTCAGATTTAGATTCTGTAGCCTTATACGCAGCGCAAGTTTGTTACGCGAATATGCCACGCCCACTCTAACGCCGACAAACCGCGTCTGAATGTCTGTCTGTCTGAATGTCTGTCTGTCTGTCTGACTGTCTGTCTGTCTGAATGTCTGTCTGTCTGTCTGAATGTCTGTCTGAATGTCTGTCTGAATGTCTGTCTGTCTGAATGTCTGTCTGTCTGAATGTCTGTCTGTCTGTCTGAATGTCTGTCTGTCTGTCTGACTGTCTGTCTGTCTGAATGTCTGTCTGTCTGAATGACTGTCTGTCTGATTGTCTGTATGTCTGTATGTCTGTATGTCTGTATGTCTGTATGTCTGTATGTCTGTATGTCTGTATGTCTGTATGTCTGTATGTCTGTATGTCTGTATGTCTGTATGTCTGTATGTCTGTATGTCTGTATGTCTGTATGTCTGTATGTCTGTATGTCTGTATGTCTGTATGTCTGTATGTCTGTATGTCTGTATGTCTGTATGTCTGTATGTCTGTATGTCTGTATGTCTGTATGTCTGTATGTCTGTATGTCTGTATGTCTGTATGTCTGTATGTCTGTATGTCTGTATGTCTGTATGTCTGTATGTCTGTATGTCTGTATGTCTGTATGTCTGTCTGTCTGTCTGTCTGAATGTCTGTGTCTGTCTGTCTGTCTGAATGTCTGTCTGTCTGTCTGTATGTCTGTATGTCTGTATGTCTGTATGTCTGTATGTCTGTATGTCTGTATGTCTGTATGTCTGTATGTCTGTATGTCTGTATGTCTGTATGTCTGTATGTCTGTATGTCTGTATGTCTGTATGTCTGTATGTCTGTATGTCTGTATGTCTGTATGTCTGTATGTCTGTATGTCTGTATGTCTGTATGTCTGTATGTCTGTATGTCTGTATGTCTGTATGTCTGTATGTCTGTATGTCTGTATGTCTGTATGTCTGTATGTCTGTATGTCTGTATGTCTGTATGTCTGTATGTCTGTATGTCTGTATGTCTGTATGTCTGTATGTCTGTATGTCTGTATGTCTGTATGTCTGTATGTCTGTATGTCTGTATGTCTGTATGTCTGTATGTCTGTATGTCTGTATGTCTGTATGTCTGTATGTCTGTATGTCTGTATGTCTGTATGTCTGTATGTCTGTATGTCTGTATGTCTGTATGTCTGTATGTCTGTATGTCTGTATGTCTGTATGTCTGTATGTCTGTATGTCTGTATGTCTGTATGTCTGTATGTCTGTATGACTGTATGTCTGTATGTCTGTATGTCTGTATGTCTGTATGTCTGTATGTATGTATGTCTGTATGTCTGTATGTCTGTATGTCTATATGTCTGTATGTCTGTATGTCTGTATGTCTGTATGTCTGTATGTCTGTATGTCTGTATGTCTGTATGTCTGTATGTCTGTATGTCTGTATGTCTGTATGTCTGTATGTCTGTATGTCTGTATGTCTGTATGTCTGTATGTCTGTATGTCTGTATGTCTGTATGTCTGTATGTCTGTATGTCTGTATGTCTGTATGTCTGTATGTCTGTATGTCTGTATGTCTGTATGTCTGTATGTCTGTATGTCTGTATGTCTGTATGTCTGTATGTCTGTATGTCTGTATGTCTGTATGTCTGTATGTCTGTATGTCTGTATGTCTGTATGTCTGTATGTCTGTATGTCTGTATGTCTGTATGTCTGTATGTCTGTATGTCTGTATGTCTGTATGTCTGACTGTCTGTCTGTCTGTATGTCTGTCTGTCTGTCTGTCTGTCTTAATGTCTGTCTGTCTGTCTGAATGTCTGTCTGTATGTCTGTATGTCTGTATGTCTGTATGTCTGTATGTCTGTATGTCTGTATGTCTGTATGTCTGTATGTCTGTATGTCTGTATGTCTGTATGTCTGTATGTCTGTCTGTCTGAATGTCTGTCTGTCTGTCTGAATGTCTGTCTGTCTGTCTGACTGACTGTCTGTCTGAATGTCTGTCTGTCTGAATGTCTGTCTGTCTGAATGACTGTCTGTCTGTCTGATTGTCTGTATATCTGTATGTCTGTATGTCTGTATGTCTGTATGTCTGTATGTCTGTATGTCTGTATGTCTGTATGTCTGTATGTCTGTATGTCTGTATGTCTGTATGTCTGTATGTCTGTATGTCTGTATGTCTGTATGTCTGTATGTCTGTATGTCTGTATGTCTGTATGTCTGTATGTCTGTATGTCTGTATGTCTGTATGTCTGTATGTCTGTATGTCTGTATGTCTGTATGTCTGTATGTCTGTATGTCTGTATGTCTGTATGTCTGTATGTCTGTATGTCTGTATGTCTGTATGTCTGTATGTCTGTATGTCTGTATGTCTGTATGTCTGTATGTCTGTATGTCTGTATGTCTGTATGTCTGTGTGTCTGTATGTCTGTATGTCTGTATGTCTGTATGTCTGTATGTCTGTATGTCTGTATGTCTGTATGTCTGTATGTCTGTATGACTGTATGTCTGTATGTCTGTATGTCTGTATGTCTGTACGTCTGTATGTCTGTATGTCTGTATGTCTGTATGTCTGTATGTCTGTATGTCTGTATGTCTGTATGTCTGTATGTCTGTATGTCTGTATGTCTGTATGTCTGTATGTCTGTATGTCTGTATGTCTGTATGTCTGTATGTCTGTATGTCTGTATGTCTGTATGTCTGTATGTCTGTATGTCTGTATGTCTGTCTGTCTGTCTGAATGTCTGTCTGAATGTCTGTCTGTCTGAATGTCTGTCTGTCTGTATGTCTGTCTGTCTGTCTGAATGTCTGTCTGAATGTCTGTCTGTCTGAATGTCTGTCTGTCTGTCTGACTGTCTGTCTGTCTGTATGTCTGTATGTCTGTCGGTCTGTCTTAATGTCTGTCTGTCTGTCTGAATGTCTGTCTGAATGTCTGTCTGAATGTCTGTCTGTGTGTCTGTCTGAATGTCTGTCTGTCTGTCTGAATGTCTGTCTGTCTGTCTGAATGTCTGTCTGTCTGACTGACTGTCTGTCTGAATGTCTGTCTGTCTGTATGTCTGTATGTCTGTATGTCTGTATGTCTGTATGTCTGTATGTCTGTATGTCTGTATGTCTGTATGTCTGTATGTCTGTATGTCTGTATGTCTGTATGTCTGTATGTCTGTATGTCTGTATGTTTGTATGTCTGTATGTTTGTATGTCTGTATGTCTGTATGTCTGTATGTCTGTATGTCTGTATGTCTGTATGTCTGTATGTCTGTATGTCTGTATGTCTGTATGTCTGTATGTCTGTATGTCTGTATGTCTGTATGTCTGTATGTCTGTATGTCTGTATGTCTGTATGTCTGTATGTCTGTATGTCTGTATGTCTGTATGTCTGTATGTCTGTATGTCTGTATGTCTGTATGTCTGTATGTCTGTATGTCTGTATGTCTGTATGTCTGTCTGTCTGAATGTCTGTCTGTCTGTCTGAATGTCTGTCTGAATGTCTGTCTGTCTGAATGTCTGTCTGTCTGTATGTCTGTCTGTCTGTCTGAATGTCTGTCTGTCTGTCTTAATGTCTGTCTGTCTGTCTGTCTGTCTGTCTTAATGTCTGTCTGTCTGTCTGAATGTCTGTCTGAATGTCTGTCTGAATGTCTGTCTGTCTGTCTGTCTGAATGTCTGTCTGTCTGACTGACTGTCTGTCTGAATGTCTGTCTGTATGTCTGTATGTCTTTATGTCTGTATGTCTGTATGTCTGTATGTCTGTATGTCTGTATGTCTGTATGTCTGTATGTCTGTATGTCTGTATGTCTGTATGTCTGTATGTCTGTATGTCTGTATGTCTGTATGTCTGTATGTCTGTATGTCTGTATGTCTGTATGTCTGTATGTCTGTATGTCTGTATGTCTGTATGTCTGTATGTCTGTATGTCTGTATGTCTGTATGTCTGTATGTCTGTATGTCTGTATGTCTGTATGTCTGTATGTCTGTATGTCTGTATGTCTGTATGTCTGTATGTCTGTATGTCTGTATGTCTGTATGTCTGTATGTCTGTATGTCTGTATGTCTGTATGTCTGTATGTCTGTATGTCTGTATGTCTGTATGTCTGTATGTCTGTATGTCTGTATGTCTGTATGTCTGTATGTCTGTATGTCTGTATGTCTGTATGTCTGTATGTCTGTATGTCTGTATGTCTGTATGTCTGTATGTCTGTATGTCTGTATGTCTGTATGTCTGTATGTCTGTATGTCTGTATGTCTGTATGTCTGTATGTCTGTATGTCTGTATGTCTGTATGTCTGTATGTCTGTATGTCTGTATGTCTGTATGTCTGTATGTCTGTATGTCTGTATGTCTGTATGTCTGTATGTCTGTATGTCTGTATGTCTGTATGTCTGTATGTCTGTATGTCTGTATGTCTGTATGTCTGTATGTCTGTATGTCTGTATGTCTGTATGTCTGTATGTCTGTATGTCTGTATGTCTGTATGTCTGTATGTCTGTATGTCTGTATGTCTGTATGTCTGTATGTCTGTATGTCTGTATGTTTGTATGTCTGTATGTTTGTATGTCTGTATGTCTGTATGTCTGTATGTCTGACTGTCTGTCTGTCTGTATGTCTGTCTGTCTGTCTGTCTGTCTGAATGTCTGTCTGAATGTCTGTCTGTCTGAATGTCTGTCTGTCTGTATGTCTGTCTGTCTGTCTGAATGTCTGTCTGTCTGTCTTAATGTCTGTCTGTCTGAATGTCTGTCTGTCTGTCTGACTGTCTGTCTGTCTGTATGTCTGTCTGTCTGTCTGTCGGTCTGTCTGTCTTAATGTCTGTCTGTCTGTCTGAATGTCTGTCTGTCTGAATGTCTGTCTGTCTGTCTGACTGTCTGTCTGTCTGTATGTCTGTCTGTCTGAATGTCTGTCTGTCTGTCTGAATGTCTGTCTGTCTGACTGACTGTCTGTCTGAATGTCTGTCTGTCTGTATGTCTGTATGTCTTTATGTCTGTATGTCTGTATGTCTGTATGTCTGTATGTCTGTATGTCTGTATGTCTGTATGTCTGTATGTCTGTATGTCTGTATGTCTGTATGTCTGTATGTCTGTATGTCTGTATGTCTGTATGTCTGTATGTCTGTATGTCTGTATGTCTGTATGTCTGTATGTCTGTATGTCTGTATGTCTGTATGTCTGTATGTCTGTATGTCTGTATGTCTGTATGTCTGTATGTCTGTATGTCTGTATGTCTGTATGTCTGTATGTCTGTATGTCTGTATGTCTGTATGTCTGTATGTCTGTATGTCTGTATGTCTGTATGTCTGTATGTCTGTATGTCTGTATGTCTGTATGTCTGTATGTCTGTATGTCTGTATGTCTGTATGTCTGTATGTCTGTATGTCTGTATGTCTGTATGTCTGTATGTCTGTATGTCTGTATGTCTGTATGTCTGTATGTCTGTATGTCTGTATGTCTGTATGTCTGTATGTCTGTATGTCTGTATGTCTGTATGTCTGTATGTCTGTATGTCTGTATGTCTGTATGTCTGTATGTCTGTATGTCTGTATGTCTGTATGTCTGTATGTCTGTATGTCTGTATGTCTGTATGTCTGTATGTCTGTATGTCTGTATGTCTGTATGTCTGTATGTCTGTATGTCTGTATGTCTGTATGTCTGTATGTCTGTATGTCTGTATGTCTGTATGTCTGTATGTCTGTATGTCTGTATGTCTGTATGTCTGTATGTCTGTATGTCTGTATGTCTGTATGTCTGTATGTCTGTATGTCTGTATGTCTGTATGTCTGTATGTCTGTATGTCTGTATGTCTGTATGTCTGTATGTCTGTATGTCTGTATGTCTGTATGTCTGTATGTCTGTATGTCTGAATGTCTGTATGTCTGTATGTCTGTATGTCTGTATGTCTGTATGTCTGTATGTCTGTATGTCTGTATGTCTGTATGTCTGTATGTCTGTATGTCTGTATGTCTGTATGTCTGTATGTCTGTATGTCTGTATGTCTGTATGTCTGTATGTCTGTATGTCTGTATGTCTGTATGTCTGTATGTCTGTATGTCTGTATGTCTGTATGTCTGTATGTCTGTATGTCTGTATGTCTGTATGTCTGTATGTCTGTATGTCTGTATGTCTGTATGTCTGTATGTCTGTATGTCTGTATGTCTGTATGTCTGTATGTCTGTATGTCTGTATGTCTGTATGTCTGTATGTCTGTATGTCTGTATGTCTGTCTGTCTTGCTGTCTGAATGTCTGTCTGTCTGAATGTCTGAATGTTTGTCTGTCTGTCTGTCTGTCTGTCTGTCTGACTGTCTGTCTGAATGTCTGTTTGTCTGTCTGTCTGAATGTCTGAATGTTTGTCTGTATGTCTGTCTGTCTGTCTGTCTGAAGGTCTGTCTGTCTGTCTGAATGTCTGTCGGTCTGTCTGACTGGCTGGCTGGCTGGCTGTCTGTCTGTATGTCTTACAAAAAAAACACAAATATTAACTATTATGGTAAAATAAATATTCCTAAAAAAAAACATATTGCTAACTATTTAATTGTTTATGTTTTTTCTTTTCTTATTAAAAAAGAATCATAAAACCAAAAAAATATTAATTACATTTAACTTTATTTTATAAAAACTAAATAGGTATTAATGTAGCAAATTATTGAAAAAACTAAAAAACAAAAAAAAGTATGAGTAGGTTGTAGTAACGTAAAATAAGTAATATATATTTTAATTTATTTGGTAACATTAATAGTTATGCCTTCCGTACGGTACGTTGCAAAGCAACGGCCTCCTCGTGGTGTTCCCTGGGTACCGATTTTAACATAGTAATCGGGAGCAAATTCGAGCGGCGAAAAATATACATGAAGGCATATTTATTTTAAAGTTTGTTATCTGAGTAACGTTTATCTGATAGGCGAGGTACTCGACTATAGCGTTCTTCCTTGTTTTTTTATTATTATGGTACTGATTTTAATTTTGCTAAGTTTTACAGAAACTGTATTTTATTTCAGCTATCAAAGCTCATATATTGACTAATCTAGCACGGATTTTAATTTTCCATAGCTTAAAAATGTTCTGGAAACTCTAGGGAAACATTTAATTTTATTTTTTTATTATTACGGTACTGATTTTAATTTTGCTAAGTTTTACAGAAACTGTATTTTATTTCAGCTATCAAAGCTCATATATTGGCTAATCTAGAACGGATTTTAATTTTCCATAGCTTAAAAATGTTCTGAAAGCTCTAGGGAAACATTTAATTTTATTATACCCGTTACTCGTAGAGTAAAAGGGTATACTAGATTCGTCGGATAGTATGTAAGAGGCAGAAGGATGCGTTTCCGACCCCATAAAGTATATATATTCTTGATCAGGATCACTAGCCGAGTCGATCTGTCCGTCTGTCTGTCCGGATGAACGCTGAGATCTCGGAAACTATGGGAGCTAGGCTATTGAGATTTGGCGTGCAGATTCCTGAGCTTCTTACGCAGCGCAAGTTTGTTTCAGTAGAGTGCCACGCCCACCCTAACGCCCATAAACCGCCCACAAACTTCAAAAAATCGTAAATATGAACGTGGATATCTCGGAAACTATCAAAGATAGAAAATTCAGATTTAGATTCTGTAGCTTTATACGCAGCGCAAGTTTGTTACGCGAATATGCCACGCCCACTCTAACGCCGACAAACCGCGTCTGAATGTCTGTCTGTCTGAATGTCTGTCTGACTGTCTGTCTGTCTGTATGTCTGTCTGTCTGTCTGTCTGTCTGTCTGTCTGTCTGTCTGAATGTCTGTCTGAATGTCTGTCTGAATGTCTGTCTGAATGTCTGTCTGTCTGTCTGACTGTCTGTCTGTCTGTATGTCTGTCTGTCTGTCTGTCTGAATGTCTGTCTGTCTGTCTGAATGTCTGTCTGAATGTCTGTCTGTCTGAATGTCTGTCTGACTGTCTGTCTGTCTGTATGTCTGTCTGTCTGTCTGTCTGTCTGAATGTCTGTCTGTCTGAATGTCTGTCTGTCTGAATGTCTGTCTGTCTGAATGTCTGTCTGTCTGTCTGAATGTCTGTCTGTCTGTCTGAATGTCTGTCTGTCTGTCTGACTGACTGTCTGTCTGAATGTCTGTCTGTCTGAATGTCTGTCTGTCTGAATGACTGTCTGTCTGTCTGTCTGATTGTCTGTATGTCTGTATGTCTGTATGTCTGTATGTCTGTATGTCTGTATGTCTGTATGTCTGTATGTCTGTATGTCTGTATGTCTGTATGTCTGTATGTCTGTATGTCTGTATGTCTGTATGTCTGTATGTCTGTATGTCTGTATGTCTGTATGTCTGTATGTCTGTATGTCTGTATGTCTGTATGTCTGTATGTCTGTATGTCTGTATGCCTGTATGTCTGTATGTCTGTATGTCTGTATGTCTGTATGTCTGTATGTCTGTATGTCTGTATGTCTGTATGTCTGTATGTCTGTATGTCTGTATGTCTGTATGTCTGTATGTCTGTATGTCTGTATGTCTGTATGTCTGTATGTCTGTATGTCTGTATGTCTGTATGTCTGTATGTCTGTATGTCTGTATGTCTGTATGTCTGTATGTCTGTATGTCTGTATGTCTGTATGTCTGTATGTCTGTATGTCTGTATGTCTGTATGTCTGTATGTCTGTATGTCTGTATGTCTGTATGTCTGTATGTCTGTATGTCTGTATGTCTGTATGTCTGTATGTCTGTATGTCTGTATGTCTGTATGTCTGTATGTCTGTATGTCTGTATGTCTGTATGTCTGTATGTCTGTATGTCTGTATGTCTGTATGTCTGTATGTCTGTATGTCTGTATGTCTGTATGTCTGTATGTCTGTGTGTCTGTATGTCTGTATGTCTGTATGTCTGTATGTCTGTATGTCTGTCTGTCTGAATGTCTGTCGGTCTGTCTGAATGTCTGTCTGTCTGTCTGACTGTCTGTCTGTCTGTATGTCTGTCTGTCTGTCTGTCTGTCTGAATGTCTGTCTGTCTGAATGTCTGTCTGTCTGTATGTCTGTCTGTCTGTCTGAATGTCTGTCTGTCTGTCTGAATGTCTGTCTGTCTGAATGTCTGTCTGTCTGTCTGACTGTCTGTCTGTCTGTATGTCTGTCTGTCTGTCTGTCTGTCTTAATGTCTGTCTGTCTGTCTGAATGTCTGTCTGTATGTCTGTATGTCTGTATGTCTGTATGTCTGTATGTCTGTATGTCTGTATGTCTGTATGTCTGTATGTCTGTATGTCTGTATGTCTGTATGTCTGTATGTCTGTATGTCTGTATGTCTGTATGTCTGTATGTCTGTATGTCTGTATGTCTGTATGTCTGTATGTCTGTATGTCTGTATGTCTGTATGTCTGTATGTCTGTATGTCTGTATGTCTGTATGTCTGTATGTCTGTATGTCTGTATGTCTGTATGTCTGTATGTCTGTATGTCTGTATGTCTGTATGTCTGTATGTCTGTATGTCTGTATGTCTGTATGTCTGTATGTCTGTATGTCTGTATGTCTGTATGTCTGTATGTCTGTATGTCTGTATGTCTGTATGTCTGTATGTCTGTATGTCTGTATGTCTGTATGTCTGAATGTCTGAATGTCTGAATGTCTGTATGTCTGTATGTCTGTATGTCTGAATGTCTGAATGTCTGTATGTCTGTATGTCTGTATGTCTGTATGTCTGTATGTCTGTATGTCTGTATGTCTGTATGTCTGTATGTCTGTATGTCTGTATGTCTGTATGTCTGTATGTCTGTATGTCTGTATGTCTGTATGTCTGTATGTCTGTATGTCTGTATGTCTGTATGTCTGTATGTCTGTATGTCTGTATGTCTGTATGTCTGTATGTCTGTATGTCTGTATGTCTGTATGTCTGTATGTCTGTATGTCTGTATGTCTGTATGTCTGTATGTCTGTATGTCTGTATGTCTGTATGTCTGTATGTCTGTATGTCTGTATGTCTGTATGTCTGTATGTCTGTATGTCTGTATGTCTGTATGTCTGTATGTCTGTATGTCTGTATGTCTGTATGTCTGTATGTCTGTATGTCTGTATGTCTGTATGTCTGTATGTCTGTATGTCTGTATGTCTGTATGTCTGTATGTCTGTATGTCTGTATGTCTGAATGTCTGAATGTCTGTATGTCTGTATGTCTGTATGTCTGTATGTCTGTATGTCTGTATGTCTGTATGTCTGTATGTCTGTATGTCTGTATGTCTGTATGTCTGTATGTCTGTATGTCTGTATGTCTGTATGTCTGTATGTCTGAATGTCTGAATGTCTGTATGTCTGTATGTCTGTATGTCTGTATGTCTGTATGTCTGTATGTCTGTATGTCTGTATGTCTGTATGTCTGTATGTCTGTATGTCTGTATGTCTGTATGTCTGTATGTCTGTATGTCTGTATGTCTGTATGTCTGTATGTCTGTATGTCTGTATGTCTGTATGTCTGTATGTCTGTATGTCTGTATGTCTGTATGTCTGTATGTCTGTATGTCTGTATGTCTGTATGTCTGTATGTCTGTATGTCTGTATGTCTGTATGTCTGTATGTCTGTATGTCTGTATGTCTGTATGTCTGTATGTCTGTATGTCTGTATGTCTGTATGTCTGTATGTCTGTATGTCTGTATGTCTGTATGTCTGTATGTCTGTATGTCTGTATGTCTGTATGTCTGTATGTCTGTATGTCTGTATGTCTGTGTGTCTGTATGTCTGTATGTCTGTATGTCTGTATGTCTGTCTGTCTGAATGTCTGTCTGTCTGTCTGAATGTCTGTCTGTCTGTCTGACTGTCTGTCTGTCTGTATGTCTGTCTGTCTGTCTGTCTGTCTGAATGTCTGTCTGTCTGAATGTCTGTCTGTCTGTATGTCTGTCTGTCTGTCTGAATGTCTGTCTGTCTGTCTGAATGTCTGTCTGTCTGAATGTCTGTCTGTCTGTCTGACTGTCTGTCTGTCTGTATGTCTGTCTGTCTGTCTGTCTGTCTTAATGTCTGTCTGTCTGTCTGAATGTCTGTCTGTATGTCTGTATGTCTGTATGTCTGTATGTCTGTATGTCTGTATGTCTGTATGTCTGTATGTCTGTATGTCTGTATGTCTGTATGTCTGTATGTCTGTATGTCTGTATGTCTGTATGTCTGTATGTCTGTATGTCTGTATGTCTGTATGTCTGTATGTCTGTATGTCTGTATGTCTGTATGTCTGTATGTCTGTATGTCTGTATGTCTGTATGTCTGTATGTCTGTATGTCTGTATGTCTGTATGTCTGTATGTCTGTATGTCTGTATGTCTGTATGTCTGTATGTCTGTATGTCTGTATGTCTGTATGTCTGTATGTCTGTATGTCTGTATGTCTGTATGTCTGAATGTCTGAATGTCTGAATGTCTGTATGTCTGTATGTCTGTATGTCTGTATGTCTGTATGTCTGTATGTCTGTATGTCTGTATGTCTGTATGTCTGTATGTCTGTATGTCTGTATGTCTGTATGTCTGTATGTCTGTATGTCTGTCTGTCTGAATGTCTGTCTGTCTGTCTGAATGTCTGTCTGTCTGTCTGACTGTCTGTCTGTCTGTATGTCTGTCTGTCTGTCTGTCTGTCTGAATGTCTGTCTGAATGTCTGTCTGTCTGAATGTCTGTCTGTCTGTATGTCTGTCTGTCTGTCTGAATGTCTGTCTGAATGTCTGTCTGTCTGAATTTCTGTCTGTGTGTCTGACTGTCTGTCTGTCTGTATGTCTGTCTGTCTGTCTGTCTGTCTTAATGTCTGTCTGTCTGTCTGAATGTCTGTCTGAATGTCTGTCTGAATGTCTGTCTGTCTGTCTGTCTGAATGTCTGTCTGTCTGTCTGAATGTCTGAATGTTTGTCTGTATGTCTGTCTGTCTGTCTGTCTGAAGGTCTGTCTGTCTGTCTGAATGTCTGTCGGTCTGTCTGACTGGCTGGCTGGCTGGCTGTCTGTCTGTATGTCTTACAAAAAAAACACAAATATTAACTATTATGGTAAAATAAATATTCCTAAAAAAAAACATATTGCTAACTATTTAATTGTTTATGTTTTTTCTTTTCTTATTAAAAAAGAATCATAAAACCAAAAAAATATTAATTACATTTAACTTTATTTTATAAAAACTAAATAGGTATTAATGTAGCAAATTATTGAAAAAACTAAAAAACAAAAAAAAGTATGAGTAGGTTGTAGTAACGTAAAATAAGTAATATATATTTTAATTTATTTGGTAACATTAATAGTTATGCCTTCCGTACGGTACGTTGCAAAGCAACGGCCTCCTCGTGGTGTTCCCTGGGTACCGATTTTAACATAGTAATCGGGAGCAAATTCGAGCGGCGAAAAATATACATGAAGGCATATTTATTTTAAAGTTTGTTATCTGAGTAACGTTTATCTGATAGGCGAGGTACTCGACTATAGCGTTCTTCCTTGTTTTTTTATTATTATGGTACTGATTTTAATTTTGCTAAGTTTTACAGAAACTGTATTTTATTTCAGCTATCAAAGCTCATATATTGACTAATCTAGCACGGATTTTAATTTTCCATAGCTTAAAAATGTTCTGGAAACTCTAGGGAAACATTTAATTTTATTTTTTTATTATTACGGTACTGATTTTAATTTTGCTAAGTTTTACAGAAACTGTATTTTATTTCAGCTATCAAAGCTCATATATTGGCTAATCTAGAACGGATTTTAATTTTCCATAGCTTAAAAATGTTCTGAAAGCTCTAGGGAAACATTTAATTTTATTATACCCGTTACTCGTAGAGTAAAAGGGTATACTAGATTCGTCGGATAGTATGTAAGAGGCAGAAGGATGCGTTTCCGACCCCATAAAGTATATATATTCTTGATCAGGATCACTAGCCGAGTCGATCTGTCCGTCTGTCTGTCCGGATGAACGCTGAGATCTCGGAAACTATGGGAGCTAGGCTATTGAGATTTGGCGTGCAGATTCCTGAGCTTCTTACGCAGCGCAAGTTTGTTTCAGTAGAGTGCCACGCCCACCCTAACGCCCATAAACCGCCCACAAACTTCAAAAAATCGTAAATATGAACGTGGATATCTCGGAAACTATCAAAGATAGAAAATTCAGATTTAGATTCTGTAGCTTTATACGCAGCGCAAGTTTGTTACGCGAATATGCCACGCCCACTCTAACGCCGACAAACCGCGTCTGAATGTCTGTCTGTCTGAATGTCTGTCTGACTGTCTGTCTGTCTGTATGTCTGTCTGTCTGTCTGTCTGTCTGTCTGTCTGTCTGTCTGAATGTCTGTCTGAATGTCTGTCTGAATGTCTGTCTGAATGTCTGTCTGTCTGTCTGACTGTCTGTCTGTCTGTATGTCTGTCTGTCTGTCTGTCTGAATGTCTGTCTGTCTGTCTGAATGTCTGTCTGAATGTCTGTCTGTCTGAATGTCTGTCTGACTGTCTGTCTGTCTGTATGTCTGTCTGTCTGTCTGTCTGTCTGAATGTCTGTCTGTCTGAATGTCTGTCTGTCTGAATGTCTGTCTGTCTGAATGTCTGTCTGTCTGTCTGAATGTCTGTCTGTCTGTCTGAATGTCTGTCTGTCTGTCTGACTGACTGTCTGTCTGAATGTCTGTCTGTCTGAATGTCTGTCTGTCTGAATGACTGTCTGTCTGTCTGTCTGATTGTCTGTATGTCTGTATGTCTGTATGTCTGTATGTCTGTATGTCTGTATGTCTGTATGTCTGTATGTCTGTATGTCTGTATGTCTGTATGTCTGTATGTCTGTATGTCTGTATGTCTGTATGTCTGTATGTCTGTATGTCTGTATGTCTGTATGTCTGTATGTCTGTATGTCTGTATGTCTGTATGTCTGTATGTCTGTATGTCTGTATGTCTGTATGCCTGTATGTCTGTATGTCTGTATGTCTGTATGTCTGTATGTCTGTATGTCTGTATGTCTGTATGTCTGTATGTCTGTATGTCTGTATGTCTGTATGTCTGTATGTCTGTATGTCTGTATGTCTGTATGTCTGTATGTCTGTATGTCTGTATGTCTGTATGTCTGTATGTCTGTATGTCTGTATGTCTGTATGTCTGTATGTCTGTATGTCTGTATGTCTGTATGTCTGTATGTCTGTATGTCTGTATGTCTGTATGTCTGTATGTCTGTATGTCTGTATGTCTGTATGTCTGTATGTCTGTATGTCTGTATGTCTGTATGTCTGTATGTCTGTATGTCTGTATGTCTGTATGTCTGTATGTCTGTATGTCTGTATGTCTGTATGTCTGTATGTCTGTATGTCTGTATGTCTGTATGTCTGTATGTCTGTATGTCTGTATGTCTGTATGTCTGTATGTCTGTGTGTCTGTATGTCTGTATGTCTGTATGTCTGTATGTCTGTATGTCTGTCTGTCTGAATGTCTGTCGGTCTGTCTGAATGTCTGTCTGTCTGTCTGACTGTCTGTCTGTCTGTATGTCTGTCTGTCTGTCTGTCTGTCTGAATGTCTGTCTGTCTGAATGTCTGTCTGTCTGTATGTCTGTCTGTCTGTCTGAATGTCTGTCTGTCTGTCTGAATGTCTGTCTGTCTGAATGTCTGTCTGTCTGTCTGACTGTCTGTCTGTCTGTATGTCTGTCTGTCTGTCTGTCTGTCTTAATGTCTGTCTGTCTGTCTGAATGTCTGTCTGTATGTCTGTATGTCTGTATGTCTGTATGTCTGTATGTCTGTATGTCTGTATGTCTGTATGTCTGTATGTCTGTATGTCTGTATGTCTGTATGTCTGTATGTCTGTATGTCTGTATGTCTGTATGTCTGTATGTCTGTATGTCTGTATGTCTGTATGTCTGTATGTCTGTATGTCTGTATGTCTGTATGTCTGTATGTCTGTATGTCTGTATGTCTGTATGTCTGTATGTCTGTATGTCTGTATGTCTGTATGTCTGTATGTCTGTATGTCTGTATGTCTGTATGTCTGTATGTCTGTATGTCTGTATGTCTGTATGTCTGTATGTCTGTATGTCTGTATGTCTGTATGTCTGTATGTCTGTATGTCTGTATGTCTGTATGTCTGTATGTCTGTATGTCTGAATGTCTGAATGTCTGTATGTCTGTATGTCTGTATGTCTGTATGTCTGTATGTCTGTATGTCTGTATGTCTGTATGTCTGTATGTCTGTATGTCTGTATGTCTGTATGTCTGTATGTCTGTATGTCTGTATGTCTGTATGTCTGTCTGTCTGAATGTCTGTCTGTCTGTCTGAATGTCTGTCTGTCTGTCTGACTGTCTGTCTGTCTGTATGTCTGTCTGTCTGTCTGTCTGTCTGAATGTCTGTCTGAATGTCTGTCTGTCTGAATGTCTGTCTGTCTGAATGTCTGTCTGTCTGTCTGAATGTCTGTCTGTCTGTCTGACTGACTGTCTGTCTGAATGTCTGTCTGTCTGAATGTCTGTCTGTCTGAATGACTGTCTGTCTGTCTGTCTGATTGTCTGTATGTCTGTATGTCTGTATGTCTGTATGTCTGTATGTCTGTATGTCTGTATGTCTGTATGTCTGTATGTCTGTATGTCTGTATGTCTGTATGTCTGTATGTCTGTATGTCTGTATGTCTGTATGTCTGTATGTCTGTATGTCTGTATGTCTGTATGTCTGTATGTCTGTATGTCTGTATGTCTGTATGTCTGTATGTCTGTATGTCTGTATGTCTGTATGTCTGTATGTCTGTATGTCTGTATGTCTGTATGTCTGTATGCCTGTATGCCTGTATGTCTGTATGTCTGTATGTCTGTATGTCTGTATGTCTGTATGTCTGTATGTCTGTATGTCTGTATGTCTGTATGTCTGTATGTCTGTATGTCTGTATGTCTGTATGTCTGTATGTCTGTATGTCTGTATGTCTGTATGTCTGTATGTCTGTATGTCTGTATGTCTGTATGTCTGTATGTCTGTATGTCTGTATGTCTGTATGTCTGTATGTCTGTATGTCTGTATGTCTGTATGTCTGTATGTCTGTATGTCTGTATGTCTGTATGTCTGTATGTCTGTATGTCTGTATGTCTGTATGTCTGTATGTCTGTATGTCTGTATGTCTGTATGTCTGTATGTCTGTATGTCTGTATGTCTGTATGTCTGTATGTCTGTATGTCTGTATGTCTGTATGTCTGTATGTCTGTATGTCTGTATGTCTGTATGTCTGTATGTCTGTATGTCTGTATGTCTGTATGTCTGTATGTCTGTATGTCTGTATGTCTGTATGTCTGTATGTCTGTGTGTCTGTATGTCTGTATGTCTGTATGTCTGTATGTCTGTATGTCTGTCTGTCTGAATGTCTGTCTGTCTGTCTGAATGTCTGTCTGTCTGTCTGACTGTCTGTCTGTCTGTATGTCTGTCTGTCTGTCTGTCTGTCTGAATGTCTGTCTGTCTGAATGTCTGTCTGTCTGTATGTCTGTCTGTCTGTCTGAATGTCTGTCTGTCTGTCTGAATGTCTGTCTGTCTGAATGTCTGTCTGTCTGTCTGACTGTCTGTCTGTCTGTATGTCTGTCTGTCTGTCTGTCTGTCTTAATGTCTGTCTGTCTGTCTGAATGTCTGTCTGTATGTCTGTATGTCTGTATGTCTGTATGTCTGTATGTCTGTATGTCTGTATGTCTGTATGTCTGTATGTCTGTATGTCTGTATGTCTGTATGTCTGTATGTCTGTATGTCTGTATGTCTGTATGTCTGTATGTCTGTATGTCTGTATGTCTGTATGTCTGTATGTCTGTATGTCTGTATGTCTGTATGTCTGTATGTCTGTATGTCTGTATGTCTGTATGTCTGTATGTCTGTATGTCTGTATGTCTGTATGTCTGTATGTCTGTATGTCTGTATGTCTGTATGTCTGTATGTCTGTATGTCTGTATGTCTGTATGTCTGAATGTCTGAATGTCTGAATGTCTGTATGTCTGTATGTCTGTATGTCTGTATGTCTGTATGTCTGTATGTCTGTATGTCTGTATGTCTGTATGTCTGTATGTCTGTATGTCTGTATGTCTGTATGTCTGTCTGTCTGAATGTCTGTCTGTCTGTCTGAATGTCTGTCTGTCTGTCTGACTGTCTGTCTGTCTGTATGTCTGTCTGTCTGTCTGTCTGTCTGAATGTCTGTCTGAATGTCTGTCTGTCTGAATGTCTGTCTGTCTGTATGTCTGTCTGTCTGTCTGAATGTCTGTCTGAATGTCTGTCTGTCTGAATTTCTGTCTGTGTGTCTGACTGTCTGTCTGTCTGTATGTCTGTCTGTCTGTCTGTCTGTCTTAATGTCTGTCTGTCTGTCTGAATGTCTGTCTGAATGTCTGTCTGAATGTCTGTCTGTCTGTCTGTCTGAATGTCTGTCTGTCTGTCTGAATGTCTGTCTGTCTGTCTGAATGTCTGTCTGTCTGACTGACTGTCTGTCTGAATGTCTGTCTGTCTGTATGTCTGTATGTCTTTATGTCTGTATGTCTGTATGTCTGTATGTCTGTATGTCTGTATGTCTGTATGTCTGTATGTCTGTATGTCTGTATGTCTGTATGTCTGTATGTCTGTATGTCTGTATGTCTGTATGTCTGTATGTCTGTATGTCTGTATGTCTGTATGTCTGTATGTCTGTATGTCTGTATGTCTGTATGTCTGTATGTCTGTATGTCTGTATGTTTGTATGTTTGTATGTCTGTATGTCTGTATGTCTGTATGTCTGTATGTCTGTATGTCTGTATGTCTGTATGTCTGTATGTCTGTATGTCTGTATGTCTGTATGTCTGTATGTCTGTATGTCTGTATGTCTGTATGTCTGTATGTCTGTAGGTCTGTATGTCTGTATGTCTGTATGTCTGTATGTCTGTATGTCTGAATGTCTGTATGTCTGTATGTCTGTATGTCTGTATGTCTGTATGTCTGTATGTCTGTATGTCTGTATGTCTGTATGTCTGTATGTCTGTATGTCTGTATGTCTGTATGTCTGTATGTCTGTATGTCTGTATGTCTGTATGTCTGTATGTCTGTATGTCTGTATGTCTGTATGTCTGTATGTCTGTATGTCTGTATGTCTGTATGTCTGTATGTCTGTATGTCTGTATGTCTGTATGTCTGTATGTCTGTATGTCTGTATGTCTGTATGTCTGTATGTCTGTATGTCTGTATGTCTGTATGTCTGTATGTCTGTATGTCTGTATGTCTGTATGTCTGTATGTCTGTATGTCTGTATGTCTGTATGTCTGTATGTCTGTATGTCTGTATGTCTGTATGTCTGTATGTCTGTATGTCTGTATGTCTGTATGTCTGTATGTCTGTATGTCTGTATGTCTGTATGTCTGTATGTCTGTATGTCTGTATGTCTGTATGTCTGTATGTCTGTATGTCTGTATGTCTGTATGTCTGTATGTCTGTATGTCTGTATGTCTGTATGTCTGTATGTCTGTATGTCTGTATGTCTGTATGTCTGTATGTCTGTATGTCTGTATGTCTGTATGTCTGTATGTCTGTATGTCTGTATGTCTGTATGTCTGTATGTCTGTATGTCTGTATGTCTGTATGTCTGTATGTCTGTATGTCTGTATGTCTGTATGTCTGTATGTCTGTATGTCTGTCTGTCTTGCTGTCTGAATGTCTGTCTGTCTGAATGTCTGAATGTTTGTCTGTCTGTCTGTCTGTCTGTCTGTCTGACTGTCTGTCTGAATGTCTGTTTGTCTGTCTGTCTGAATGTCTGTCCGAATGTCTGTCTGTCTGAATGTCTGAATGTTTGTCTGTATGTCTGTCTGTCTGTCTGTCTGAAGGTCTGTCTGTCTGTCTGAATGTCTGTCGGTCTGTCTGTCTGGCTGGCTGGCTGGCTGTCTGTCTGTATGTCTTACAAAAAAAACACAAATATTAACTATTATGGTAAAATAAATATTCCTAAAAAAAAACATATTGCTAACTATTTAATTGTTTATGTTTTTTCTTTTCTTATTAAAAAAAATCAAAAACCCAAAAAAATATTAATTACATTTAACTTTATTTTATAAAAACTAAATAGGTATTAATGTAGCAAATTATTGAAAAAACTAAAAAACAAAAAAAAAGTATGAGTAGGTTGTAGTAACGTAAAATAAGTAATATATATTTTAATTTATTTGGTAACATTAATAGTTATGCCTTCCGTACGGTACGTTGCAAAGCAACGGCCTCCTCGTGGTGTTCCCTGGGTACCGATTTTAACATAGTAATTCGAGCGGCGAAAAACATACATGAAGGCATATTTATTTTAAAGTTTGTTATCTGAGTAACGGGTATCT
This sequence comes from Drosophila suzukii, assembly GCF_043229965.1. NCBI lineage: Eukaryota > Metazoa > Arthropoda > Insecta > Diptera > Drosophilidae > Drosophila > Drosophila suzukii. The sequence continues at coordinate 44,724,509 of NC_092082.1, forward strand.
GATAGGCGAGGTACTCGACTATAGCGTTCTTCCTTGTTTTTTTATTATTATGGTACTGATTTTAATTTTGCTAAGTTTTACATAAACTGTATTTTATTTCAGCTATCAAAGCTCATATATTGACTAATCTAGCACGGATTTTAATTTTCCATAGCTTAAAAATGTTCTGGAAACTCTAGGGAAACATTTAATTTTATTTTTTTATTATTATGGTACTGATTTTAATTTTGCTAAGTTTTACAGAAACTGTATTTTATTTCAGCTATCAAAGCTCATATATTGGCTAATCTAGAACGGATTTTAATTTTCCATAGTACCCGTTACCATATTATACCCGTTACTCGTAGAGTAAAAGGGTATACTAGATTCGTCGGATAGTATGTAAGAGGCAGAAGGATGCGTTTCCGACCCCATAAAGTATATATATTCTTGATCAGGATCACTAGCCGAGTCGATCTGTCCGTCTGTCTGTCCGGATGAACGCTGAGATCTCGGAAACTATGGGAGCTAGGCTATTGAGATTTGGCGTGCAGATTCCTGAGCTTCTTACGCAGCGCAAGTTTGTTTCAGTAGAGTGCCACGCCCACCCTAACGCCCATAAACCGCCCACAAACTTCAAAAAATCGTAAATATGAACGTGGATATCTCGGAAACTATCAAAGATAGAAAATTAAGATTTAGATTCTGTAGCTTTATACGCAGCGCAAGTTTGTTACGCGAATATGCCACGCCCACTCTAACGCCGACAAACCGCGTCTGAATCTCTGTCTGTCTGAATGTCTGTCTGTCTGTCTGACTGTCTGTCTGTCTGTATGTCTGTCTGTCTGTCTGTCTGTCTGTCTGTCTGTCTGAATGTCTGTCTGAATGTCTGTCTGAATGTCTGTCTGAATGTCTGTCTGTCTGTCTGACTGTCTGTCTGTCTGTATGTCTGTCTGTCTGTCTGTCTGTCTGTCTGTCTGAATGTCTGTCTGTCTGTCTGAATGTCTGTCTGAATGTCTGTCTGTCTGAATGTCTGTCTGACTGTCTGTCTGTCTGTATGTCTGTCTGTCTGTCTGTCTGTCTGAATGTCTGTCTGTCTGTCTGAATGTCTGTCTGAATGTCTGTCTGTCTGAATGTCTGTCTGTCTGAATGTCTGTCTGTCTGTCTGAATGTCTGTCTGTCTGTCTGAATGTCTGTCTGTCTGTCTGACTGACTGTCTGTCTGAATGTCTGTCTGTCTGAATGTCTGTCTGTCTGAATGACTGTCTGTCTGATTGTCTGTATGTCTGTATGTCTGTATGTCTGTATGTCTGTATGTCTGTATGTCTGTATGTCTGTATGTCTGTATGTCTGTATGTCTGTATGTCTGTATGTCTGTATGTCTGTATGTCTGTATGTCTGTATGTCTGTATGTCTGTATGTCTGTATGTCTGTATGTCTGTATGTCTGTATGTCTGTATGTCTGTATGTCTGTATGTCTGTATGTCTGTATGTCTGTATGTCTGTATGTCTGTATGTCTGTATGTCTGTATGTCTGTATGTCTGTATGTCTGTATGTCTGTATGTCTGTATGTCTGTATGTCTGTATGTCTGTATGTCTGTATGTCTGTATGTCTGTATGTCTGTATGTCTGTATGTCTGTATGTCTGTATGTCTGTATGTCTGTATGTCTGTATGTCTGTATGTCTGTATGTCTGTATGTCTGTCTGTCTGAATGTCTGTCTGTCTGTCTGAATGTCTGTCTGTCTGAATGTCTGTCTGTCTGTCTGACTGTCTGTCTGTCTGTATGTCTGTCTGTCTGTCTGTCTGTCTGAATGTCTGTCTGAATGTCTGTCTGAATGTCTGTCTGTCTGAATGTCTGTCTGTCTGTATGTCTGTCTGTCTGTCTGTCTGTCTGTCTGTCTGTCTGAATGTCTGTCTGTCTGTCTGAATGTCTGTCTGTCTGAATGTCTGTCTGTCTGAATGTCTGTCTGAATGTCTGTCTGTCTGTCTGTCTGTCTGAATGTCTGTCTGTCTGACTGTCTGTCTGAATGTCTGTCTGTCTGAATGTCTGTCTGTCTGAATGACTGTCTGTCTGATTGTCTGTATGTCTGTATGTCTGTATGTCTGTATGTCTGTATGTCTGTATGTCTGTATGTCTGTATGTCTGTATGTCTGTATGTCTGTATGTCTGTATGTCTGTATGTCTGTATGTCTGTATGTCTGTATGTCTGTATGTCTGTATGTCTGTATGTCTGTATGTCTGTATGTCTGTATGTCTGTATGTCTGTATGTCTGTATGTCTGTATGTCTGTATGTCTGTATGTCTGTATGTCTGTATGTCTGTATGTCTGTATGTCTGTATGTCTGTATGTCTGTATGTCTGTATGTCTGTATGTCTGTATGTCTGTATGTCTGTATGTCTGTATGTCTGTATGTCTGTATGTCTGTATGTCTGTATGTCTGTATGTCTGTATGTCTGTATGTCTGTATGTCTGTATGTCTGTATGTCTGTATGTCTGTATGTCTGTATGTCTGTATGTCTGTATGTCTGTATGTCTGTATGTCTGTATGTCTGTATGTCTGTATGTCTGTATGTCTGTATGTCTGTATGTCTGTATGTCTGTATGTCTGTATGTCTGTATGTCTGTATGTCTGTATGTCTGTATGTCTGTATGTCTGTATGTCTGTATGTCTGTATGTCTGTATGTCTGTATGTCTGTATGTCTGTATGTCTGTATGTCTGTATGTCTGTATGTCTGTATGTCTGTATGTCTGTATGTCTGTATGTCTGTATGTCTGTATGTCTGTATGTCTGTATGTCTGTCTGTCTGTATGTCTGTCTGTCTGTCTGTCTGTCTTAATGTCTGTCTGTCTGTCTGAATGTCTGTCTGAATGTCTGTCTGAATGTCTGTCTGAATGTCTGTCTGAATGTCTGTCTGTCTGTCTGTCTGAATGTCTGTCTGTCTGTCTGAATGTCTGTCTGTCTGACTGACTGTCTGTCTGTATGTCTGTATGTCTGTATGTCTGTATGTCTGTATGTCTGTATGTCTGTATGTCTGTATGTCTGTATGTCTGTATGTCTGTATGTCTGTATGTCTGTATGTCTGTATGTCTGTATGTCTGTATGTCTGTATGTCTGTATGTCTGTATGTCTGTATGTCTGTATGTCTGTATGTCTGTATGTCTGTATGTCTGTATGTCTGTATGTCTGTATGTCTGTATGTCTGTATGTCTGTATGTCTGTATGTCTGTATGTCTGTATGTCTGTATGTCTGTATGTCTGTATGTCTGTATGTCTGTATGTCTGTATGTCTGTATGTCTGTATGTCTGTATGTCTGTATGTCTGTCTGTCTGAATGTCTGTCTGTCTGTCTGAATGTCTGTCTGTCTGAATGTCTGTCTGTCTGTCTGACTGTCTGTCTGTCTGTATGTCTGTCTGTCTGTCTGTCTGTCTGAATGTCTGTCTGAATGTCTGTCTGAATGTCTGTCTGTCTGAATGTCTGTCTGTCTGTATGTCTGTCTGTCTGTCTGTCTGTCTGAATGTCTGTCTGTCTGTCTGAATGTCTGTCTGTCTGAATGTCTGTCTGTCTGTCTGAATGTCTGTCTGTCTGTCTGAATGTCTGTCTGTCTGTCTGACTGACTGTCTGTCTGAATGTCTGGCTGTCTGAATGTCTGTCTGTCTGAATGACTGTCTGTCTGATTGTCTGTATGTCTGTATGTCTGTATGTCTGTATGTCTGTATGTCTGTATGTCTGTATGTCTGTATTTCTGTATGTCTGTATGTCTGTATGTCTGTATGTCTGTATGTCTGTATGTCTGTATGTCTGTATGTCTGTATGTCTGTATGTCTGTATGTCTGTATGTCTGTATGTCTGTATGTCTGTATGTCTGTATGTCTGTATGTCTGTATGTCTGTATGTCTGTATGTCTGTATGTCTGTATGTCTGTATGTCTGTATGTCTGTATGTCTGTATGTCTGTATGTCTGTATGTCTGTATGTCTGTATGTCTGTATGTCTGTATGTCTGTATGTCTGTATGTCTGTATGTCTGTATGTCTGTATGTCTGTATGTCTGTATGTCTGTATGTCTGTATGTCTGTATGTCTGTATGTCTGTATGTCTGTATGTCTGTATGTCTGTATGTCTGTATGTCTGTATGTCTGTATGTCTGTATGTCTGTATGTCTGTATGTCTGTATGTCTGTATGTCTGTATGTCTGTATGTCTGTATGTCTGTATGTCTGTATGTCTGTATGTCTGTATGTCTGTATGTCTGTATGTCTGTATGTCTGTATGTCTGTATGTCTGTATGTCTGTATGTCTGTATGTCTGTATGTCTGTATGTCTGTATGTCTGTATGTCTGTATGTCTGTATGTCTGTATGTCTGTATGTCTGTATGTCTGTATGTCTGTATGTCTGTATGTCTGTATGTCTGTATGTCTGTATGTCTGTATGTCTGTATGTCTGTATGTCTGTATGTCTGTATGTCTGTCTGTCTGTATGTCTGTCTGTCTGTCTGTCTGTCTTAATGTCTGTCTGTCTGTCTGAATGTCTGTCTGAATGTCTGTCTGAATGTCTGTCTGAATGTCTGTCTGTCTGTCTGTCTGAATGTCTGTCTGTCTGTCTGAATGTCTGTCTGTCTGACTGACTGTCTGTCTGTATGTCTGTATGTCTGTATGTCTGTATGTCTGTATGTCTGTATGTCTGTATGTCTGTATGTCTGTATGTCTGTATGTCTGTATGTCTGTATGTCTGTATGTCTGTATGTCTGTATGTCTGTATGTCTGTATGTCTGTATGTCTGTATGTCTGTATGTCTGTATGTCTGTATGTCTGTATGTCTGTATGTCTGTATGTCTGTATGTCTGTATGTCTGTATGTCTGTATGTCTGTATGTCTGTATGTCTGTATGTCTGTATGTCTGTATGTCTGTATGTCTGTATGTCTGTATGTCTGTATGTCTGTATGTCTGTATGTCTGTATGTCTGTATGTCTGTATGTCTGTATGTCTGTATGTCTGTATGTCTGTATGTCTGTATATCTGTATGTCTGTATGTCTGTATGTCTGTATGTCTGTATGTCTGTATGTCTGTATGTCTGTATGTCTGTATGTCTGTATGTCTGTATGTCTGTATGTCTGTATGTCTGTATGTCTGTATGTCTGTATGTCTGTATGTCTGTATGTCTGTATGTCTGTATGTCTGTATGTCTGTATGTCTGTATGTCTGTATGTCTGTATGTCTGTATGTCTGTATGTCTGTATGTCTGTATGTCTGTATGTCTGTATGTCTGTATGTCTGTATGTCTGTATGTCTGTATGTCTGTATGTCTGTCTGTCTGAATGTCTGTCTGTCTGTCTGAATGTCTGTCTGTCTGAATGTCTGTCTGTCTGTCTGACTGTCTGTCTGTCTGTATGTCTGTCTGTCTGTCTGAATGTCTGTCTGAATGTCTGTCTGAATGTCTGTCTGTCTGAATGTCTGTCTGTCTGTATGTCTGTCTGTCTGTCTGTCTGTCTGAATGTCTGTCTGTCTGTCTGAATGTCTGTCTGTCTGAATGTCTGTCTGTCTGTCTGAATGTCTGTCTGTCTGTCTGAATGTCTGTCTGTCTGTCTGACTGACTGTCTGTCTGAATGTCTGTCTGTCTGAATGTCTGTCTGTCTGAATGACTGTCTGTCTGATTGTCTGTATGTCTGTATGTCTGTATGTCTGTATGTCTGTATGTCTGTATGTCTGTATGTCTGTATTTCTGTATGTCTGTATGTCTGTATGTCTGTATGTCTGTATGTCTGTATGTCTGTATGTCTGTATGTCTGTATGTCTGTATGTCTGTATGTCTGTATGTCTGTATGTCTGTATGTCTGTATGTCTGTATGTCTGTATGTCTGTATGTCTGTATGTCTGTATGTCTGTATGTCTGTATGTCTGTATGTCTTTATGTCTGTATGTCTGTATGTCTGTATGTCTGTATGTCTGTATGTCTGTATGTCTGTATGTCTGTATGTCTGTATGTCTGTATGTCTGTATGTCTGTATGTCTGTATGTCTGTATGTCTGTATGTCTGTATGTCTGTATGTCTGTATGTCTGTATGTCTGTATGTCTGTATGTCTGTATGTCTGTATGTCTGTATGTCTGTATGTCTGTATGTCTGTATGTCTGTATGTCTGTATGTCTGTATGTCTGTATGTCTGTATGTCTGTATGTCTGTATGTCTGTATGTCTGTATGTCTGTATGTCTGTATGTCTGTATGTCTGTATGTCTGTATGTCTGTATGTCTGTATGTCTGTATGTCTGTATGTCTGTATGTCTGTATGTCTGTATGTCTGTATGTCTGTATGTCTGTATGTCTGTCTGTCTGAATGTCTGTCTGAATGTCTGTCTGAATGTCTGTCTGAATGTCTGTCTGAATGTCTGTCTGAATGTCTGTCTGAATGTCTGTCTGAATGTCTGTCTGAATGTCTGTCTGAATGTCTGTCTGAATGTCTGTCTGTCTGTCTGTCTGAATGTCTGTCTGTCTGTCTGAATGTCTGTCTGTCTGTCTGAATGTCTGTCTGTCTGACTGACTGTCTGTCTGTATGTCTGTATGTCTGTATGTCTGTATGTCTGTATGTCTGTATGTCTGTATGTCTGTATGTCTGTATGTCTGTATGTCTGTATGTCTGTATGTCTGTATGTCTGTATGTCTGTATGTCTGTATGTCTGTATGTCTGTATGTCTGTATGTCTGTATGTCTGTATGTCTGTATGTCTGTATGTCTGTATGTCTGTATGTCTGTATGTCTGTATGTCTGTATGTCTGTATGTCTGTATGTCTGTATGTCTGTATGTCTGTATGTCTGTATGTCTGTATGTCTGTATGTCTGTATGTCTGTATGTCTGTATGTCTGTATGTCTGTATGTCTGTATGTCTGTATGTCTGTATGTCTGTATGTCTGTATGTCTGTATGTCTGTATGTCTGTATGTCTGTATGTCTGTATGTCTGTATGTCTGTATGTCTGTATGTCTGTATGTCTGTATGTCTGTATGTCTGTATGTCTGTATGTCTGTATGTCTGTATGTCTGTATGTCTGTATGTCTGTATGTCTGTATGTCTGTATGTCTGTATGTCTGTATGTCTGTATGTCTGTATGTCTGTATGTCTGTATGTCTGTATGTCTGTATGTCTGTATGTCTGTATGTCTGTATGTCTGTATGTCTGTATGTCTGTATGTCTGTATGTCTGTATGTCTGTATGTCTGTATGTCTGTATGTCTGTATGTCTGTATGTCTGTATGTCTGTATGTCTGTATGTCTGTATGTCTGTATGTGTGTATGTCTGTATGTCTGTATGTCTGTATGTCTGTATGTCTGTATGTCTGTATGTCTGTATGTCTGTATGTCTGTATGTCTGTATGTCTGTATGTCTGTATGTCTGTATGTCTGTATGTCTGTATGTCTGTATGTCTGTATGTCTGTATGTCTGTATGTCTGTATGTCTGTATGTCTGTATGTCTGTATGTCTGTATGTCTGTATGTCTGTATGTCTGTATGTCTGTATGTCTGTATGTCTGTATGTCTGTATGTCTGTATGTCTGTATGTCTGTATGTCTGTATGTCTGTATGTCTGTATGTCTGTATGTCTGTATGTCTGTATGTCTGTATGTCTGTATGTCTGTATGTCTGTATGTCTGTATGTCTGTATGTCTGTATGTCTGTATGTCTGTATGTCTGTATGTCTGTATGTCTGTATGTCTGTATGTCTGTATGTCTGTATGTCTGTATGTCTGTATGTCTGTATGTCTGTATGTATGCCTGTATGTCTGTATGTCTGTATGTCTGTATGTCTGTATGTCTGTATGTCTGTATGTCTGTATGTCTGTATGTCTGTATGTCTGTATGTCTGTATGTCTGTATGTCTGTATGTCTGTATGTCTGTATGTCTGTATGTCTGTCAGTCTGTCTGTCTTGCTGTCTGTCAGTCTGTCTGTCTTGCTGTCTGAATGTCTGTCTGTCTGAATGTCTGAGTGTTTGTCTGTCTGTCTGTCTGTCTGTCTGACTGTCTGTCTGAATGTCTGTTTGTCTGTCTGTCTGAATGTCTGTCCGAATGTCTGTCTGTCTGAATGTCTGAATGTCTGAATGTTTGTCTGTATGTCTGTCTGTCTGTCTGTCTGAAGGTCAGTCTGTCTGTCTGAATGTCTGTCGGTCTGTCTGTCTGGCTGGCTGGCTGGCTGTCTGTCTGTATGTCTTACAAAAAAAACACAAATATTAACTATTATGGTAAATTAAATATTCCTAAAAAAAAACATATTGCTAACTATTTAATTGTTTATGTTTTTTCTTTTCTTATTAAAAAAAATCAAAAAACCAAAAAAATATTAGTTACATTTAACTTTATTTTATAAAAACTAAATAGGTATTAATGTAGCAAATTATTGAAAAAACTAAAAAACAAAAAAAAAGTATGAGTAGGTTGTAGTAACGTAAAATAAGTAATATATATTTTAATTTATTTGGTAACATTAATAGTTATGCCTTCCGTACGGTACGTTGCAAAGCAACGGCCTCCTCGTGGTGTTCCCTGGGTACCGATTTTAACATAGTAATCGGGAGCAAATTCGAGCGGCGAAAAACATACATGAAGGCATATTTATTTTAAAGTTTGTTATCTGAGTAACGGGTATCTGATAGGCGAGGTACTCGACTATAGCGTTCTTCCTTGTTATACCCGTTACTCGTAGAGTAAAAGGGTATACTAGATTCGTCGGAAAGTATGTAACAGGCAGAAGGAAGCGTTTCCGACCCCACAAAGTATATATATTCTTGATCAGGATCACTAGCCGAGTCGATCTAGCCATGTCCGTCTGTCCGTCTGTCCGACTGTCCGTCTGTCCGTCTGTCCGTCTGTCTGTCCGTCCGGATGAACGCTGAGATCTCGGAAACTATGGGAGCTAGGCTATTGAGATTTAGCGTGCAGATTCCTGAGCTTCTTACGCAGCGCAAGTTTGTTTCGGCACAGTGCCACGCCCACTCTAACGCCCACAAACCGCCCAAAACTGTGGCTCCTACAGTTTTGGTGCTAGAATAAAAATTTTAACTGAAATGTATTGTTCTCATCAACACCAATCGATTGATCCAAAAAAAAATTTGCCACGCCCACTCTAACGCCCATAACGCTTAAATCTGTATACCGCCGGTAGGTGGCGTATTTTAATCTCGCTTTGCTGCTTGCATATCTCCATATAGCTGAGTAACGGGTATCTGATAGTCGAGGTACTCGACAGAAACTGTATTTTATTTCAGCTATCAAAGCTCATATATTGACTAATCTAGCACGGATTTTAATTTTCCATAGCTTAAAAATGTTCTGGAAACTCTAGGGAAACATTTAATTTTATTATTCCCGTTACTCGTAGAGTAAAAGGGTATACTAGATTTGTCGGAAAGTATGTAACAGGCAGAAGGAAGCGTTTTTGACCCCATAAAGTATATATATTCTTGATCAGGATCACTAGCCGAGTCGATCTAGCCATGTTTGTCTGTCCGTCTGTCCGTCTGTCCGTCTGTCTGTCCGGATGAACGCTGAGATCTCGGAGACTATGGGAGCTAGGCTATTGAGATTTGGCGTGCAGATTCCTGAGCTTCTTACGCAGCGCAAGTTTGTTTCAGTACAGTGCCACGCCCACTCTAACGCCCACAATCCGCCCAAAACTGTGGCTCCTACAGTTTTGATGCTAGAATAAAAATTTTAACTGAAATGTAATGTTCTTATCAATACCTATCGATTGACCCAAAAAAAAGTTTGCCACGCCCACCCTAACTCCCATAAACCGCCCACAAACTTCAAAAAATCGTAAATATGAACGTGGATATCTCGGAAACTATCAAAGATAGAGAATTGAGATTTCAGATTTAGATTCCGTAGCCTTATACGCAGCGCAAGCTTGTCACGCGAATATGCCACGCCCACTCTAACGCCCACAAACCGCCCAAAACTGTGGCTCCTACAGTTTTGATGCTAGAATAAAAATTTTAACTGAAATGTAATGTTCTTATCAATACCTATCGATTGACCCAAAAAAAGTTTGCCACGCCCACCCTAACTCCCAAAAACCGCCAACAAACTTCAAAAAATCGTAAATATGAACGTGGATATCTCGGAAACTATCAAAGATAGAGAATTGAGATTTCAGATTTAGATTCCGTAGCCTTATACGCAGCGCAAGCTTGTCACGCGAATATGCCACGCCCACTCTAACGCCCACAAACCGCGAAAACCTGTGATGCCCACAATTTTTATGCTGAATAAAAAATTTTAACTGAAATGTATTGGTCTTGTCAATACCTATCGATTGGTCAAAAAAAAAATTTGCCACGCCCACTCTAACGCCCAAAACGCTTAAATCTGTATACCGCCGGTAGGTGGCGCATTTTAATCTCGCTTTGCTACTTGCATATCTCTATTTAGCTGAGTAACGGGTATCTGATAGTCGAGGTACTCGACTATAGCGTTCTTCCTTGTTTTTTTATTATTATGGTACTGATTTTAATTTTGCTAAGTTTTACAGAAACTGTATTTTATTTCAGCTATCAAAGCTCATATATTGGCTAATCTAGAACGGATTTTAATTTTCCATAGCTTAAAAATGTTCTGAAAGCTCTAGGGAAACATTTAATTATATTATACCCGTTACTCGTAGAGTAAAAGGGTATACTAGATTCGTCGGATAGTATGTAAGAGGCAGAAGGAAGCGTTTCCGACCCCATAAAGTATATATATTCTTGATCAGGATCACTAGCCGAGTCGATCTGTCCGTCTGTCTGTCCGGATGAACGCTGAGATCTCGGAAACTATGGGAGCTAGGCTATTGAGATTTGGCGTGCAGATTCCTGAGCTTCTTACGCAGCGCAAGTTTGTTTCAGTAGAGTGCCACGCCCACCCTAACGCCCATAAACCGCCCACAAACTTCAAAAAATCGTATATATGAACGTGGATATCTCGGAAACTATCAAAGATAGAAAATTCAGATTTAGATTCTGTAGCTTTATACGCAGCGCAAGTTTGTTACGCGAATATGCCACGCCCACTCTAATGCCGACAAACCGCGTCTGAATGTCTGTCTGTCTGAATTTCTGTCTGTCTGTCTGACTGTCTGTCTGTCTGTATGTCTGTCTGTCTGTCTGTCTGTCTGTCTGTCTGTCTGTCTGTCTGTCTGTCTGTCTGTCTGTCTGTCTGTCTGTCTGTCTGTCTGTCTGAATGTCTGTCTGAATGTCTGTCTGTCTGTCTAACTGTCTGTCTGTCTGTATGTCTGTCTGTCTGTCTGTCTGTCTGTCTGTCTGAATGTCTGTCTGTCTGTCTGAATGTCTGTCTGAATGTCTGTCTGTCTGAATGTCTGTCTGACTGTCTGTCTGTCTGTATGTCTGTCTGTCTGTCTGTCTGTCTGAATGTCTGTCTGTCTGTCTGAATGTCTGTCTGAATGTCTGTCTGTCTGAATGTCTGTCTGTCTGAATGTCTGTCTGTCTGTCTGAATGTCTGTCTGTCTGTCTGAATGTCTGTCTGTCTGTCTGACTGACTGTCTGTCTGAATGTCTGTCTGTCTGAATGTCTGTCTGTCTGAATGACTGTCTGTCTGTCTGTCTGATTGTCTGTATGTCTGTATGTCTGTATGTCTGTATGTCTGTATGTCTGTATGTCTGTATGTCTGTATGTCTGTATGTCTGTATGTCTGTATGTCTGTATGTCTGTATGTCTGTATGTCTGTATGTCTGTATGTCTGTATGTCTGTATGTCTGTATGTCTGTATGTATGTCTGTATGTCTGTATGTCTGTATGTCTGTATGTCTGTATGTCTGTATGTCTGTATGTCTGTATGTCTGTATGTCTGTATGTCTGTATGTCTGTATGTCTGTATGTCTGTATGTCTGTATGTCTGTATGTCTGTATGTCTGTATGTCTGTATGTCTGTATGTCTGTATGTCTGTATGTCTGTATGTCTGTATGTCTGTATGTCTGTATGTCTGTATGTCTGTATGTCTGTATGTCTGTATGTCTGTATGTCTGTATGTCTGTATGTCTGTATGTCTGTATGTATGTCTGTATGTCTGTATGTCTGTATGTCTGTATGTCTGTATGTCTGTATGTCTGTATGTCTGTATGTCTGTATGCCTGTATGTCTGTATGTCTGTATGTCTGTATGTCTGTATGTCTGTATGTCTGTATGTCTGTATGTCTGTATGTCTGTATGTCTGTATGTCTGTATGTCTGTATGTCTGTATGTCTGTATGTCTGTATGTCTGTATGTCTGTATGTCTGTATGTCTGTATGTTTGTATGTCTGTATGTCTGTATGTCTGTATGTCTGTATGTCTGTCAGTCTGTCTGTCTTGCTGTCTGTCAGTCTGTCTGTCTTGCTGTCTGAATGTCTGTCTGTCTGAATGTCTGAATGTTTGTCTGTCTGTCTGTCTGACTGTCTGTCTGAATGTCTGTTTGTCTGTCTGTCTGAATGTCTGTCCGAATGTCTGTCTGTCTGAATGTCTGAATGTCTGAATGTCTGAATGTTTGTCTGTATGTCTGTCTGTCTGTCTGTCTGAAGGTCAGTCTGTCTGTCTGAATGTCTGTCGGTCTGTCTGTCTGGCTGGCTGGCTGGCTGTCTGTCTGTATGTCTTACAAAAAAAACACAAATATTAACTATTATGGTAAAATAAATATTCCTAAAAAAAAACATATTGCTAACTATTTAATTGTTTATGTTTTTTCTTTTCTTATTAAAAAAAATCAAAAAACCAAAAAAATATTAATTACATTTAACTTTATTTTATAAAAACTAAATAGGTATTAATGTAGCAAATTATTGAAAAAACTAAAAAACAAAAAAAAAGTATGAGTAGGTTGTAGTAACGTAAAATAAGTAATATATATTTTAATTTATTTGGTAACATTAATAGTTATGCCTTCCGTACGGTACGTTGCAAAGCAACGGCCTCCTCGTGGTGTTCCCTGGGTACCGATTTTAACATAGTAATCGGGAGCAAATTCGAGCGGCGAAAAACATACATGAAGGCATATTTATTTTAAAGTTTGTTATCTGAGTAACGGGTATCTGATAGGCGAGGTACTCGACTATAGCGTTCTTCCTTGTTTTTTTATTATTATGGTACTGATTTTAATTTTGCTAAGTTTTACAGAAACTGTATTTTATTTCAGCTATCAAAGCTCATATATTGACTAATCTAGCACGGATTTTAATTTTCCATAGCTTAAAAATGTTCTGGAAACTCTAGGGAAACATTTAATTTTATTATACCCGTTACTCGTAGAGTAAAAGGGTATACTAGATTTGTCGGAAAGTATGTAACAGGCAGAAGGAAGCGTTTTTGACCCCATAAAGTATATATATTCTTGATCAGGATCACTAGCCGAGTCGATATAGCCATGTCCGTCTGTCAGTCTGTCCGTCTGTCCGTCTGTCCGTCTTTCTGTCCGGATGAACGCTGAGATCTCGGAGACTATGGGAGCTAGGCTATTGAGATTTGGCGTGCAGATTCCTGAGCTTCTTACGCATCGCAAGTTTGTTTCAGTACAGTGCCACGCCCACTCTAACGCCCACAATCCGCCCAAAACTGTGGCTCCTACAGTTTTGATGCTAGAATAAAAATTTTAACTGAAATGTAATGTTCTTATCAATACCTATCGATTGACCCAAAAAAAAGTTTGCCACGCCCACCCTAACTCCCATAAACCGCCCACAAACTTCAAAAAATCGTAAATATGAACGTGGATATCTCGGAAACTATCAAAGATAGAGAATTGAGATTTCAGATTTAGATTCCGTAGCCTTATACGCAGCGCAAGTTTGTCACGCGAATATGCCACGCCCACTCTAACGCCCACAAACCGCGAAAACCTGTGATGCCCACAATTTTTATGCTGAATAAAAAATTTTAACTGAAATGTATTGGTCTTGTCAATACCTATCGATTGGTCCAAAAAAAAATTTGCCACGCCCACTCTAACGCCCAAAACGCTTAAATCTGTATACCGCCGGTAGGTGGCGCATTTTAATCTCGCTTTGCTACTTGCATATCTCTAATTAGCTGAGTAACGGGTATCTGATAGTCGAGGTACTCGACTATAGCGTTCTTCCTTGTTTTTTTATTATTATGGTACTGATTTTAATTTTGCTAAGTTTTACAGAAACTGTATTTTATTTCAGCTATCAAAGCTCATATATTGGCTAATCTAGAACGGATTTTAATTTTCCATAGCTTAAAAATGTTCTGAAAGCTCTAGGGAAACATTTAATTATATTATACCCGTTACTCGTAGAGTAAAAGGGTATACTAGATTCGTCGGATAGTATGTAAGAGGCAGAAGGAAGCGTTTCCGACCCCATAAAGTATATATATTCTTGATCAGGATCACTAGCCGAGTCGATCTGTCCGTCTGTCTGTCCGGATGAACGCTGAGATCTCGGAAACTATGGGAGCTAGGCTATTGAGATTTGGCGTGCAGATTCCTGAGCTTCTTACGCAGCGCAAGTTTGTTTCAGTAGAGTGCCACGCCCACCCTAACGCCCATAAACCGCCCACAAACTTCAAAAAATCGTATATATGAACGTGGATATCTCGGAAACTATCAAAGATAGAAAATTCAGATTTAGATTCTGTAGCTTTATACGCAGCGCAAGTTTGTTACGCGAATATGCCACGCCCACTCTAATGCCGACAAACCGCGTCTGAATGTCTGTCTGTCTGTCTGTCTGTCTGACTGTCTGTCTGTCTGTATGTCTGTCTGTCTGTCTGTCTGTCTGTCTGTCTGTCTGTCTGTCTGTCTGTCTGTCTGTCTGTCTGTCTGTCTGTCTGTCTGTCTGTCTGTCTGTCTGTCTGTCTGTCTGAATGTCTGTCTGAATGTCTGTCCGTCTGTCTGACTGTCTGTCTGTCTGTATGTCTGTCTGTCTGTCTGTCTGTCTGTCTGTCTGAATGTCTGTCTGTCTGTCTGAATGTCTGTCTGAATGTCTGTCTGTCTGAATGTCTGTCTGACTGTCTGTCTGTCTGTATGTCTGTCTGTCTGTCTGTCTGTCTGAATGTCTGTCTGTCTGTCTGAATGTCTGTCTGAATGTCTGTCTGTCTGAATGTCTGTCTGTCTGAATGTCTGTCTGTCTGTCTGAATGTCTGACTGTCTGTCTGAATGTCTGTCTGTCTGTCTGACTGACTGTCTGTCTGAATGTCTGTCTGTCTGAATGTCTGTCTGTCTGAATGACTGTCTGTCTGTCTGTCTGATTGTCTGTATGTCTGTATGTCTGTATGTCTGTATGTCTGTATGTCTGTATGTCTGTATGTCTGTATGTCTGTATGTCTGTATGTCTGTATGTCTGTATGTCTGTATGTCTGTATGTCTGTATGTCTGTATGTCTGTATGTCTGTATGTCTGTATGTCTGTATGTCTGTATGTCTGTATGTCTGTATGTCTGTATGTCTGTATGTCTGTATGTCTGTATGTCTGTATGTCTGTATGTCTGTATGTCTGTATGTCTGTATGTCTGTATGTCTGTATGTCTGAATGTCTGTCTGACTGTCTGTCTGTCTGTATGTCTGTCTGTCTGTCTGTCTGTCTGAATGTCTGTCTGTCTGTCTGAATGTCTGTCTGAATGTCTGTCTGTCTGAATGTCTGTCTGTCTGTCTGAATGTCTGTCTGTCTGTCTGAATGTCTGTCTGTCTGTCTGACTGATTGTCTGTCTGAATGTCTGTCTGTCTGAATGTCTGTCTGTCTGAATGACTGTCTGTCTGTCTGTCTGATTGTCTGTATGTCTGTATGTCTGTATGTCTGTATGTCTGTATGTCTGTATGTCTGTATGTCTGTATGTCTGTATGTCTGTATGTCTGTATGTCTGTATGTCTGTATGTCTGTATGTCTGTATGTCTGTATGTCTGTATGTCTGTATGTCTGTATGTCTGTATGTCTGTATGTCTGTATGTCTGTATGTCTGTATGTCTGTATGTCTGTATGTCTGTATGTCTGTATGTCTGTCTGTCTGTATGTCTTACAAAAAAAACACAAATATTAACTATTATGGTAAAATAAATATTCCTAAAAAAAACATATTGCTAACTATTTAATTGTTTATGTTTTTTCTTTTCTTATTAAAAAAAAACAAAAAACCAAAAAAATATTTATTACATTTAACTTTATTTTATAAAAACTAAATAGGTATTAATGTAGCAAATTATTGAAAAAACTAAAAAACAAAAGAAAAGTATGAGTAGGTTGTAGTAACGTAAAATAAGTAATATATATTTAAATTTATTTGGTAACATTAATAGTTATGCCTTCCGTACGGTACGTTGCAAAGCAACGGCCTCCTCGTGGTGTTCCCTGGGTACCGATTTTAACATAGTAATCGGGAGCAAATTCGAGCGGCGAAAAACACACATGAAGGCATATTTATTTTAAAGTTTGTTATCTGAGTAACGGGTATCTGATAGGCGAGGTACTCGACTATAGCGTTCTTCCTTGTTTTTTTATCATTATGGTACTGATTTTAATTTTGCTAAGTTTTACAGAAACTGTATTTTATTTCAGCTATCAAAGCTCATATATTGGCAAATCTAGCACGGATTTTAATGTTCCATAGTTTAAAAATGTTCTGGAAACTCTAGGGAAACATTTAATTTTATTATTTTATTATTATGGTACTGATTTTAATTTTGCTAAGTTTTACAGAAACTGTATTTTGATTCAGCTATCAAAGCTCATATATTGGCTAATCTAGAACGGATTTTAATTTTCCATAGCTTAAAAATGTTCTGAAAGCTCTAGGGAAACATTTAATTTTATTATACCCGTTACTCGTAGAGTAAAAGGGTATACTAGATTCATCGGATAGTATGTAAGAGGCAGAAGGAAGCGTTTCCGACCCCATAAAGTATATATATTCTTGATCAGGATCACTAGCCGAGTCGATCTGTCCGTCTGTCTGTCCGGATGAACGCTGAGATCTCGGAAACTATGGGAGCTAGGCTATTGAGATTTGGCGTGCAGATTCCTGAGCTTCTTACGCAGCGCAAGTTTGTTTCAGTAGAGTGCCACGCCCACCCTAACGCCCATAAACCGCCCACAAACTTCAAAAAATCGTATATATGAACGTGGATATCTCGGAAACTATCAAAGATAGAAAATTCAGATTTAGATTCTGTAGCTTTATACGCAGCGCAAGTTTGTTACGCGAATATGCCACGCACACTCTAATGCCGACAAACCGCGTCTGAATGTCTGTCTGTCTGAATGTCTGTCTGTCTGTCTGTCTGTCTGTATGTCTGTCTGTCTGTCTGTCTGTCTGTCTGTCTGTCTGTCTGTCTGTCTGTCTGTCTGTCTGTCTGTCTGTCTGAATGTCTGTCTGAATGTCTGTCTGTCTGTCTGACTGTCTGTCTGTCTGTATGTCTGTCTGTCTGTCTGTCTGTCTGTCTGTCTGAATGTCTGTCTGTCTGTCTGAATGTCTGTCTGAATGTCTGTCTGTCTGAATGTCTGTCTGACTGTCTGTCTGTCTGTATGTCTGTCTGTCTGTCTGTCTGTCTGAATGTCTGTCTGTCTGTCTGAATGTCTGTCTGAATGTCTGTCTGTCTGAATGTCTGTCTGTCTGTCTGAATGTCTGTCTGTCTGTCTGAATGTCTGTCTGTCTGTCTGACTGACTGTCTGTCTGAATGTCTGTCTGTCTGAATGACTGTCTGTCTGTCTGTCTGATTGTCTGTATGTCTGTATGTCTGTATGTCTGTATGTCTGTATGTCTGTATGTCTGTATGTCTGTATGTCTGTATGTCTGTATGTCTGTATGTCTGTATGTCTGTATGTCTGTATGTCTGTATGTCTGTATGTCTGTATGTCTGTATGTCTGTATGTCTGTATGTCTGTATGTCTGTATGTCTGTATGTCTGTATGTCTGTATGTCTGTATGTCTGTATGTCTGTATGTCTGTATGTCTGTATGTCTGTATGTCTGTATGTCTGTATGTCTGTATGTCTGTATGTCTGTATGTCTGTATGTCTGTATGTCTGTATGTCTGTATGTCTGTATGTCTGTATGTCTGTATGTCTGTATGTCTGTATGTCTATATGTCTGTATGTCTGTATGTCTGTATGTCTGTATGTCTGTATGTCTGTATGTCTGTATGTCTGTATGTCTGTATGTCTGTATGTCTGTATGTCTGTATGTCTGTATGTCTGTATGTCTGTATGTCTGCATGTCTGTATGTCTGTATGTCTGTATGTCTGTATGTCTGTATGTCTGTATGTCTGTATGTCTGTATGTCTGTATGTCTGTATGTCTGTATGTCTGTATGTCTGTATGTATGTCTGTATGTCTGTATGTCTGTATGTCTGTATGCCTGTATGCCTGTATGTCTGTATGTCTGTATGTCTGTATGTCTGTATGTCTGTATGTCTGTATGTCTGTATGTCTGTATGTCTGTATGTCTGTATGTCTGTATGTCTGTCTGAATGTCTGTCTGTCTGTCTGAATGTCTGTCTGTCTGTATGTCTGTATGTCTGTATGTCTGTATGTCTGTATGTCTGTATGTCTGTATGTCTGTATGTCTGTATGTCTGTATGTCTGTATGTCTGTATGTCTGTATGTCTGTATGTCTGTATGTCTGTATGTCTGTATGTCTGTATGTCTGTATGTCTGTATGTCTGTATGTCTGTATGTCTGTATGTCTGTATGTCTGTATGTCTGTATGTCTGTATGTCTGTATGTCTGTATGTCTGTATGTCTGTATGTCTGTATGTCTGTATGTCTGTATGTCTGTATGTCTGTATGTCTGTATGTCTGTATGTCTGTATGTCTGTATGTCTGTATGTCTGTATGTCTGTATGTCTGTATGTCTGTATGTCTGTATGTCTGTATGTCTGTATGTCTGTATGTCTGTATGTCTGTATGTCTGTATGTCTGTATGTCTGTATGTCTGTGTGTTTGTATGTCTGTATGCCTGTCTGAATGTCTGTCTGTCTGTCTGAATGTCTGTCTGTCTGAATGTCTGTCTGTCTGTCTGTCTGTCTGAATGTCTGTCTGTCTGTCTGTCTGAATGTCTGTCTGTCTGTCTGAATGTCTGTCTGTCTGAATGTCTGAATGTCTGTCTGTCTGTCTGTCTGTCTGAATGTCTGTCTGTCTGTCTGTCTGTCTGAATGTCTGTCTGTCTGTCTGAATGTCTGTCTGTCTGTCTGTCTGTCTGTCTGTCTGAATGTCTGTCTGTCTGTCTGAATGTCTGTCTGTCTGAATGTCTGTCTGTCTGAATGTCTGTCTGTCTGAATGTCTGTATGTCTGTATGTCTGTCTGTCTGAATGTCTGTGTCTGTCTGGCTGTCTGTCTGTATGTCTGTATGTCTGTATGTCTGTATGTCTATATGTCTGTATGTCTGTATGTCTGTATGTCTGTATGTCTGTATGTCTGTATGTCTGTATGTCTGTATGTCTGTATGTCTGTATGTCTGTATGTCTGTATGTCTGTATGTCTGTATGTCTGTATGTCTGTATGTCTGTATGTCTGTATGTCTGTATGTCTGTATGTCTGTATGTCTGTATGTCTGTATGTCTGTATGTCTGTATGTCTGTATGTCTGTATGTCTGTATGTCTGTATGTCTGTATGTCTGTATGTCTGTATGTCTGTATGTCTGTATGTCTGTATGTCTGTATGTCTGTATGTCTGTATGTCTGTATGTCTGTATGTCTGTATGTCTGTATGTCTGTATGTCTGTATGTCTGTATGTCTGTATGTCTGTATGTCTGTATGTCTGTATGTCTGTATGTCTGTATGTCTGTATGTCTGTATGTCTGTATGTCTGTATGTCTGTATGTCTGTATGTCTGTATGTCTGTATGTCTGTATGTCTGTATGTCTGTATGTCTGTATGTCTGTATGTCTGTATGTCTGTATGTCTGTATGTCTGTATGTCTGTATGTCTGTATGTCTGTATGTCTGTATGTCTGTATGTCTGTATGTCTGTATGTCTGTATGTCTGTATGTCTGTATGTCTGTATGTCTGTATGTCTGTATGTCTGTATGTCTGTATGTCTGTATGTCTGTATGTCTGTATGTCTGTATGTCTGTATGTCTGTATGTCTGTATGTCTGTATGTCTGTATGTCTGTATGTCTGTATGTCTGTATGTCTGTATGTCTGTATGTCTGTATGTCTGTATGTCTGTATGTCTGTATGTCTGTATGTCTGTATGTCTGTATGTCTGTATGTCTGTATGTCTGTATGTCTGTATGTCTGTATGTCTGTATGTCTGTATGTCTGTATGTCTGTATGTCTGTATGTCTGTATGTCTGTATGTCTGTATGTCTGTATGTCTGTATGTCTGTATGTCTGTATGTCTGTATGTCTGTATGTCTGTATGTCTGTATGTCTGTATGTCTGTATGTCTGTATGTCTGTATGTCTGTATGTCTGTATGTCTGTATGTCTGTATGTCTGTATGTCTGTATGTCTGTATGTCTGTATGTCTGTATGTCTGAATGTCTGTCTGACTGTCTGTCTGTCTGTATGTCTGTCTGTCTGTCTGTCTGTCTGAATGTCTGTCTGTCTGTCTGAATGTCTGTCTGAATGTCTGTCTGTCTGAATGTCTGTCTGTCTGTCTGAATGTCTGTCTGTCTGTCTGAATGTCTGTCTGTCTGTCTGACTGACTGTCTGTCTGAATGTCTGTCTGTCTGAATGTCTGTCTGTCTGAATGACTGTCTGTCTGTCTGTCTGATTGTCTGTATGTCTGTATGTCTGTATGTCTGTATGTCTGTATGTCTGTATGTCTGTATGTCTGTATGTCTGTATGTCTGTATGTCTGTATGTCTGTATGTCTGTATGTCTGTATGTCTGTATGTCTGTATGTCTGTATGTCTGTATGTCTGTATGTCTGTATGTCTGTATGTCTGTATGTCTGTATGTCTGTATGTCTGTATGTCTGTATGTCTGTATGTCTGTATGTCTGTATGTCTGTATGTCTGTATGTCTGTATGTCTGTATGTCTGTATGTCTGTATGTCTGTATGTCTGTATGTCTGTATGTCTGTATGTCTGTATGTCTGTATGTCTGTATGTCTGTATGTCTGTATGTCTGTATGTCTGTATGTCTGTATGTCTATATGTCTGTATGTCTGTATGTCTGTATGTCTGTATGTCTGTATGTCTGTATGTCTGTATGTCTGTATGTCTGTATGTCTGTATGTCTGTATGTCTGTATGTCTGTATGTCTGCATGTCTGTATGTCTGTATGTCTGTATGTCTGTATGTCTGTATGTCTGTATGTCTGTATGTCTGTATGTCTGTATGTCTGTATGTCTGTATGTCTGTATGTCTGTATGTCTGTATGTATGTCTGTATGTCTGTATGTCTGTATGTCTGTATGCCTGTATGCCTGTATGTCTGTATGTCTGTATGTCTGTATGTCTGTATGTCTGTATGTCTGTATGTCTGTATGTCTGTATGTCTGTATGTCTGTATGTCTGTCTGAATGTCTGTCTGTCTGTCTGAATGTCTGTCTGTCTGTATGTCTGTATGTCTGTATGTCTGTATGTCTGTATGTCTGTATGTCTGTATGTCTGTATGTCTGTATGTCTGTATGTCTGTATGTCTGTATGTCTGTATGTCTGTATGTCTGTATGTCTGTATGTCTGTATGTCTGTATGTCTGTATGTCTGTATGTCTGTATGTCTGTATGTCTGTATGTCTGTATGTCTGTATGTCTGTATGTCTGTATGTCTGTATGTCTGTATGTCTGTATGTCTGTATGTCTGTATGTCTGTATGTCTGTATGTCTGTATGTCTGTATGTCTGTATGTCTGTATGTCTGTATGTCTGTATGTCTGTATGTCTGTATGTCTGTATGTCTGTATGTCTGTATGTCTGTATGTCTGTATGTCTGTATGTCTGTATGTCTGTATGTCTGTATGTCTGTATGTCTGTGTGTTTGTATGTCTGTATGCCTGTCTGAATGTCTGTCTGTCTGTCTGAATGTCTGTCTGTCTGAATGTCTGTCTGTCTGTCTGTCTGTCTGAATGTCTGTCTGTCTGTCTGTCTGAATGTCTGTCTGTCTGTCTGAATGTCTGTCTGTCTGAATGTCTGAATGTCTGTCTGTCTGTCTGTCTGTCTGAATGTCTGTCTGTCTGTCTGTCTGTCTGAATGTCTGTCTGTCTGTCTGAATGTCTGTCTGTCTGTCTGTCTGTCTGTCTGTCTGAATGTCTGTCTGTCTGTCTGAATGTCTGTCTGTCTGAATGTCTGTCTGTCTGAATGTCTGTCTGTCTGAATGTCTGTATGTCTGTATGTCTGTCTGTCTGAATGTCTGTGTCTGTCTGGCTGTCTGTCTGTATGTCTGTATGTCTGTATGTCTGTATGTCTGTATGTCTGTATGTCTGTATGTCTGTATGTCTGTATGTCTGTATGTCTGTATGTCTGTATGTCTGTATGTCTGTATGTCTGTATGTCTGTATGTCTGTATGTCTGTATGTCTGTATGTCTGTATGTCTGTATGTCTGTATGTCTGTATGTCTGTATGTCTGTATGTCTGTATGTCTGTATGTCTGTATGTCTGTATGTCTGTATGTCTGTATGTCTGTATGTCTGTATGTCTGTATGTCTGTATGTCTGTATGTCTGTATGTCTGTATGTCTGTATGTCTGTATGTCTGTATGTCTGTATGTCTGTATGTCTGTATGTCTGTATGTCTGTATGTCTGTATGTCTGTATGTCTGTATGTCTGTATGTCTGTATGTCTGTATGTCTGTATGTCTGTATGTCTGTATGTCTGTATGTCTGTATGTCTGTATGTCTGTATGTCTGTATGTCTGTATGTCTGTATGTCTGTATGTCTGTATGTCTGTATGTCTGTATGTCTGTATGTCTGTATGTCTGTATGTCTGTATGTCTGTATGTCTGTATGTCTGTATGTCTGTATGTCTGTATGTCTGTATGTCTGTATGTCTGTATGTCTGTATGTCTGTATGTCTGTATGTCTGTATGTCTGTATGTCTGTATGTCTGTATGTCTGTATGTCTGTATGTCTGTATGTCTGTATGTCTGTATGTCTGTATGTCTGTATGTCTGTATGTCTGTATGTCTGTATGTCTGTATGTCTGTATGTCTGTATGTCTGTATGTCTGTATGTCTGTATGTCTGTATGTCTGTATGTCTGTATGTCTGTATGTCTGTATGTCTGTATGTCTGTATATCTGTATGTCTGTATGTCTGTATGTCTGTATGTCTGTATGTCTGTATGTCTGTATGTCTGTATGTCTGTATGTCTGTATGTCTGTATGTCTGTATGTCTGTATGTCTGTATGTCTGTATGTCTGTATGTCTGTATGTCTGTATGTCTGTATGTCTGTATGTCTGTATGTCTGTATGTCTGTCTGTCTGAATGTCTGTATCTGTCTGTCTGTCTGAATGTCTGTCTGTATGTCTGTATGTCTGTATGTCTGTATGTCTGTATGTCTGTATGTCTGTATGTCTGTATGTCTGTATGTCTGTATGTCTGTATGTCTGTATGTCTGTATGTCTGTATGTCTGTATGTCTGTATGTCTGTATGTCTGTATGTCTGTATGTCTGTATGTCTGTATGTCTGTATGTCTGTATGTCTGTATGTCTGTATGTCTGTATGTCTGTATGTCTGTATGTCTGTATGTCTGTATGTCTGTATGTCTGTATGTCTGTATGTCTGTATGTCTGTATGTCTGTATGTCTGTATGTCTGTATGTCTGTATGTCTGTATGTCTGTATGTCTGTATGTCTGTATGTCTGTATGTCTGTATGTCTGTATGTCTGTATGTCTGTATGTCTGTATGTCTGTATGTCTGTATGTCTGTATGTCTGTATGTCTGTATGTCTGTATGTCTGTATGTCTGTATGTCTGTATGTCTGTATGTCTGTATGTCTGTATGTCTGTATGTCTGTATGTCTGTATGTCTGTATGTCTGTATGTCTGTATGTCTGTATGTCTGTATGTCTGTATGTCTGTCTGAATGTCTGTCTGAATGTCTGTCTGAATGTCTGTCTGAATGTCTGTATGTCTGTATGTCTGTATGTCTGTATGTCTGTATGTCTGTATGTCTGTATGTCTGTATGTCTGTATGTCTGTATGTCTGTATGTCTGTATGTCTGTATGTCTGTATGTCTGTATGTCTGTATGTCTGTATGTCTGTATGTCTGTATGTCTGTATGTCTGTATGTCTGTATGTCTGTATGTCTGTATGTCTGTATGTCTGTATGTCTGTATGTCTGTATGTCTGTATGTCTGTATGTCTGTATGTCTGTATGTCTGTATGTCTGTATGTCTGTATGTCTGTATGTCTGTATGTCTGTATGTCTGTATGTCTGTATGTCTGTATGTCTGTATGTCTGTATGTCTGTATGTCTGTATGTCTGTATGTCTGTATGTCTGTATGTCTGTATGTCTGTATGTCTGTATGTCTGTATGTCTGTATGTCTGTATGTCTGTATGTCTGTATGTCTGTATGTCTGTATGTCTGTATGTCTGTATGTCTGTATGTCTGTATGTCTGTATGTCTGTATGTCTGTATGTCTGTATGTCTGTATGTCTGTCTGTCTGAATGTCTGTATCTGTCTGTCTGTCTGAATGTCTGTCTGTATGTCTGTATGTCTGTATGTCTGTCTGTCTGTCTGTCTGAATGTCTGTATGTCTGTCTGAATGTCTGTCTGTCTGAATGTCTGTCTGTCTGAATGTCTGTATGTCTGTATGTCTGTATGTCTGTATGTCTGTATGTCTGTATGTCTGTATGTCTGTATGTCTGTATGTCTGTATGTCTGTATGTCTGTATGTCTGTCTGTCTGAATGTCTGTGTCTGTCTGTCTGGCTGTCTGTCTGAATGTCTGTCTGTATGTCTGCATGTCTGTATGTCTGTATGTCTGTATGTCTGTATGTCTGTATGTCTGTATGTCTGTATGTCTGTATGTCTGTATGTCTGTATGTCTGTATGTCTGTATGTCTGTATGTCTGTATGTCTGTATGTCTGTATGTCTGTATGTTTGTATGTCTGTATGTCTGTATGTCTGTATGTCTGTATGTCTGTATGTCTGTATGTCTGTATGTCTGTATGTCTGTATGTCTGTATGTCTGTATGTCTGTATGTCTGTATGTCTGTATGTCTATATGTCTGTATGTCTGTATGTCTGTATGTCTGTATGTCTGTATGTCTGTATGTCTGTATGTCTGTATGTCTGTATGTCTGTATGTCTGTATGTCTGTATGTCTGTATGTCTGTATGTCTGTATGTCTGTATGTCTGTATGTCTGTATGTCTGTATGTCTGTATGTCTGTATGTCTGTATGTCTGTATGTCTGTATGTCTGTATGTCTGTATGTCTGTATGTCTGTATGTCTGTATGTCTGTATGTCTGTATGTCTGTATGTCTGTATGTCTGTATGTCTGTATGTCTGTATGTCTGTATGTCTGTATGTCTGTATGTCTGTATGTCTGTATGTCTGTATGTCTGTATGTCTGTATATCTGTATATCTGTATGTCTGTATGTCTGTATGTCTGTATGTCTGCATGTCTGTATGTCTGTATGTCTGTATGTCTGTATGTCTGTATGTCTGTATGTCTGTATGTCTGTATGTCTGTATGTCTGTATGTCTGTATGTCTGTATGTCTGTATGTCTGTATGTCTGTATGTCTGTATGTCTGTATGTCTGTATGTCTGTATGTCTGTACGTCTGAATGTCTGTGTCTGTCTGTCTGAATGTCTGTCTGTATGTCTGTATGTCTGTATGTCTGTATGTCTGTATGTCTGTATGTCTGTATGTCTGTATGTCTGTATGTCTGTATGTCTGTATGTCTGTATGTCTGTATGTCTGTATGTCTGTATGTCTGTATGTCTGTATGTCTGTATGTCTGTATGTCTGTATGTCTGTATGTCTGTATGTCTGTATGTCTGTATGTCTGTATGTCTGTATGTCTGTATGTCTGTATGTCTGTATGTCTGTATGTCTGTATGTCTGTATGTCTGTATGTCTGTATGTCTGTATGTCTGTATGTCTGTATGTCTGTATGTCTGTATGTCTGTATGTCTGTATGTCTGTATGTCTGTATGTCTGTATGTCTGTATGTCTGTATGTCTGTATGTCTGCATGTCTGTATGTCTGTATGTCTGTATGTCTGTATGTCTGTATGTCTGTATGTCTGTATGTCTGTATGTCTGTATGTCTGTATGTCTGTATGTCTGTATGTCTGTATGTCTGTATGTCTGTATGTCTGTATGTCTGTATGTCTGTATGTCTGTATGTCTGTATGTCTGTATGTCTGTATGTCTGTATGTCTGTATGTCTGTATGTCTGTATGTCTGTATGTCTGTATGTCTGTATGTCTGTATGTCTGTATGTCTGTATGTCTGTATGTCTGTATGTCTGTATGTCTGTATGTCTGTATGTCTGTATGTCTGTATGTCTGTATGTCTGTATGTCTGTATGTCTGTATGTCTGTATGTCTGTATGTCTGTATGTCTGTATGTCTGTATGTCTGTATGTCTGTATGTCTGTATGTCTGTATGTCTGTATGTCTGTATGTCTGTATGTCTGTATGTCTGTATGTCTGTATGTCTGTATGTCTGTATGTCTGTATGTCTGTATGTCTGTATGTCTGTATGTCTGTATGTCTGTATGTCTGTACGTCTGAATGTCTGTGTCTGTCTGTCTGGCTGTCTGTATGTCTGTATGTCTGTATGTCTGTATGTCTGTATGTCTGTATGTCTGTATGTCTGTATGTCTGTATGTCTGTATGTCTGTATGTCTGTATGTCTGTATGTCTGTATGTCTGTATGTCTGTATGTCTGTATGTCTGTGTGTTTGTATGTCTGTATGCCTGTCTGAATGTCTGTCTGTCTGTCTGTCTGTCTGAATGTCTGTCTGTCTGAATGTCTGTCTGTCTGAATGTCTGTCTGTCTGTCTGTCTGTCTGAATGTCTGTCTGTCTGTCTGTCTGAATGTCTGTCTGTCTGTCTGAATGTCTGTCTGTCTGAATGTCTGAATGTCTGTCTGTCTGTCTGTCTGTCTGAATGTCTGTCTGTCTGTCTGTCTGAATGTCTGTCTGAATGTCTGTCTGTCTGAATGTCTGTCTGTCTGTCTGTCTGTCTGAATGTCTGTCTGTCTGTCTGAATGTCTGTCTGTCTGAATGTCTGTCTGTCTGAATGTCTGTATGTCTGTATGTCTGTCTGTCTGAATGTCTGTGTCTGTCTGTCTGTCTGGCTGTCTGTCTGAATGTCTGTCTGTATGTCTGTATGTCTGTATGTCTGTATGTCTGTATGTCTGTATGTCTGTATGTCTGTATGTCTGTATGTCTGTATGTCTGTATGTCTGTATGTCTGTATGTCTGTATGTCTGTATGTCTGTATGTCTGTATGTCTGTATGTCTGTATGTCTGTATGTCTGTATGTCTGTATGTCTGTATGTCTGTATGTCTGTATGTCTGTATGTCTGTATGTCTGTATGTCTGTATGTCTGTATGTCTGTATGTCTGTATGTCTGTATGTCTGTATGTCTGTATGTCTGTATGTCTGTATGTCTGTATGTCTGTATGTCTGTATGTCTGTATGTCTGTATGTCTGTATGTCTGTATGTCTGTATGTCTGTATGTCTGTATGTCTGTATGTCTGTAAGTCTGTATGTCTGTATGTCTGTATGTCTGTATGTCTGTATGTCTGTATGTCTGTATGTCTGTATGTCTGTATGTCTGTATGTCTGTATGTCTGTATGTCTGTATGTCTGTATGTCTGTATGTCTGTATGTCTGTATGTCTGTATGTCTGTATGTCTGTATGTCTGTATGTCTGTATGTCTGTATGTCTGTATGTCTGTATGTCTGTATGTCTGTATGTCTGTATGTCTGTATGTCTGTATGTCTGTATGTCTGTATGTCTGTATGTCTGTATGTCTGTATGTCTGTATGTCTGTATGTCTGTATGTCTGTATGTCTGTATGTCTGTATGTCTGTATGTCTGTATGTCTGTATGTCTGTATGTCTGTATGTCTGTATGTCTGTATGTCTGTATGTCTGTATGTCTGTATGTCTGTATGTCTGTATGTCTGTATGTCTGTATGTCTGTATGTCTGTATGTCTGTATGTCTGTATGTCTGTATGTCTGTATCTCTGTATGTCTGTATGTCTGTATGTCTGTATGTCTGTATGTCTGTATGTCTGTATGTCTGTATGTCTGTATGTCTGTATGTCTGTATGTCTGTATGTCTGTATGTCTGTATGTCTGTATGTCTGTATGTCTGTATGTCTGTATGTCTGTATGTCTGTATGTCTGTATGTCTGTATGTCTGTATGTCTGTATGTCTGTATGTCTGTATGTCTGTATGTCTGTATGTCTGTATGTCTGTATGTCTGTATGTCTGTATGTCTGTATGTCTGTATGTCTGTATGTCTGTATGTCTGTATGTCTGTCTGTCTGAATGTCTGTATCTGTCTGTCTGTCTGAATGTCTGTCTGTATGTCTGTATGTCTGTATGTCTGTATGTCTGTATTTCTGTATGTCTGTATGTCTGTATGTCTGTATGTCTGTATGTCTGTATTTCTGTATGTCTGTATGTCTGTATGTCTGTATGTCTGTATGTCTGTATGTCTGTATGTCTGTATGTCTGTATGTCTGTATGTCTGTATGTCTGTATGTCTGTATGTCTGTATGTCTGTATGTCTGTATGTCTGTATGTCTGTATGTCTGTATGTCTGTATGTCTGTATGTCTGTATGTCTGTATGTCTGTATGTCTGTATGTCTGTATGTCTGTATGTCTGTATGTCTGTATGTCTGTATGTCTGTATGTCTGTATGTCTGTATGTCTGTATGTCTGTATGTCTGTATGTCTGTATGTCTGTATGTCTGTATGTCTGTATGTCTGTATGTCTGTATGTCTGTATGTCTGTATGTCTGTATGTCTGTATGTCTGTATGTCTGTATGTCTGTATGTCTGTATGTCTGTATGTCTGTATGTCTGTGTGTCTGTATGTCTGTCTGAATGTCTGTCTGAATGTCTGTCTGAATGTCTGTCTGAATGTCTGTCTGTCTGTATGTCTGTATGTCTGTATGTCTGTATGTCTGTATGTCTGTATGTCTGTATGTCTGTATGTCTGTATGTCTGTATGTCTGTATGTCTGTATGTCTGTATGTCTGTATGTCTGTATGTCTGTATGTCTGTATGTCTGTATGTCTGTATGTCTGTATGTCTGTATGTCTGTATGTCTGTATGTCTGTATGTCTGTATGTCTGTATGTCTGTATGTCTGTATGTCTGTATGTCTGTATGTCTGTATGTCTGTATGTCTGTATGTCTGTATGTCTGTATGTCTGTATGTCTGTATGTCTGTATGTCTGTATGTCTGTATGTCTGTATGTCTGTATGTCTGTATGTCTGTATGTCTGTATGTCTGTATGTCTGTATGTCTGTATGTCTGTATGTCTGTATGTCTGTATGTCTGTATGTCTGTATGTCTGTATGTCTGTATGTCTGTATGTCTGTATGTCTGTATGTCTGTATGTATGTATGTCTGTATATCTGTATGTCTGTATGTCTGTATGTCTGTATGTCTGTATGTCTGTATGTCTGCATGTCTGCATGTCTGTATGTCTGTATGTCTGTATGTCTGTATGTCTGTATGTCTGTATGTCTGTATGTCTGTATGTCTGTATGTCTGTATGTCTGTATGTCTGTCTGTCTGTATGTCTGTATGTCTGTATGTCTGTATGTCTGTATTTCTGTATGTCTGTATGTCTGTATGTCTGTATGTCTGTATTTCTGTATGTCTGTATGTCTGTATGTCTGTATGTCTGTATGTCTGTATGTCTGTATGTCTGTATGTCTGTATGTCTGTATGTCTGTATGTCTGTATGTCTGTATGTCTGTATGTCTGTATGTCTGTATGTCTGTATGTCTGTATGTCTGTATGTCTGTATGTCTGTATGTCTGTATGTCTGTATGTCTGTATGTCTGTATGTCTGTATGTCTGTATGTCTGTATGTCTGTATGTCTGTATGTCTGTATGTCTGTATGTCTGTATGTCTGTATGTCTGTATGTCTGTATGTCTGTATGTCTGTATGTCTGTATGTCTGTATGTCTGTATGTCTGTATGTCTGTATGTCTGTATGTCTGTATGTCTGTATGTCTGTATGTCTGTATGTCTGTATGTCTGTATGTCTGTATGTCTGTATGTCTGTATGTCTGTATGTCTGTATGTCTGTATGTCTGTATGTCTGTATGTCTGTATGTCTGTATGTCTGTATGTCTGTATGTCTGTATGTCTGTATGTCTGTATGTCTGTATGTCTGTATGTCTGTATGTCTGTATGTCTGTATGTCTGTATGTCTGTATGTCTGTATGTCTGTATGTCTGTATGTCTGTATGTCTGTATGTCTGTATGTCTGTATGTCTGTATGTCTGTATGTCTGTATGTCTGTATGTCTGTATGTCTGTATGTCTGTATGTCTGTACGTCTGAATGTCTGTGTCTGTCTGTCTGGCTGTCTGTATGTCTGTATGTCTGTATGTCTGTATGTCTGTATGTCTGTATGTCTGTATGTCTGTATGTCTGTATGTCTGTATGTCTGTATGTCTGTATGTCTGTATGTCTGTATGTCTGTATGTCTGTATGTCTGTATGTCTGTATGTCTGTGTGTTTGTATGTCTGTATGCCTGTCTGAATGTCTGTCTGTCTGTCTGTCTGTCTGAATGTCTGTCTGTCTGAATGTCTGTCTGTCTGAATGTCTGTCTGTCTGTCTGTCTGTCTGAATGTCTGTCTGTCTGTCTGTCTGAATGTCTGTCTGTCTGTCTGAATGTCTGTCTGTCTGAATGTCTGAATGTCTGTCTGTCTGTCTGTCTGAATGTCTGTCTGTCTGTCTGTCTGAATGTCTGTCTGAATGTCTGTCTGTCTGAATGTCTGTCTGTCTGTCTGTCTGTCTGAATGTCTGTCTGTCTGTCTGAATGTCTGTCTGTCTGAATGTCTGTCTGTCTGAATGTCTGTATGTCTGTATGTCTGTCTGTCTGAATGTCTGTGTCTGTCTGTCTGTCTGGCTGTCTGTCTGAATGTCTGTCTGTATGTCTGTATGTCTGTATGTCTGTATGTCTGTATGTCTGTATGTCTGTATGTCTGTATGTCTGTATGTCTGTATGTCTGTATGTCTGTATGTCTGTATGTCTGTATGTCTGTATGTCTGTATGTCTGTATGTCTGTATGTCTGTATGTCTGTATGTCTGTATGTCTGTATGTCTGTATGTCTGTATGTCTGTATGTCTGTATGTCTGTATGTCTGTATGTCTGTATGTCTGTATGTCTGTATGTCTGTATGTCTGTATGTCTGTATGTCTGTATGTCTGTATGTCTGTATGTCTGTATGTCTGTATGTCTGTATGTCTGTATGTCTGTATGTCTGTATGTCTGTATGTCTGTATGTCTGTATGTCTGTATGTCTGTATGTCTGTAAGTCTGTATGTCTGTATATCTGTATGTCTGTATGTCTGTATGTCTGTATGTCTGTATGTCTGTATGTCTGTATGTCTGTATGTCTGTATGTCTGTATGTCTGTATGTCTGTATGTCTGTATGTCTGTATGTCTGTATGTCTGTATGTCTGTATGTCTGTATGTCTGTATGTCTGTATGTCTGTATGTCTGTATGTCTGTATGTCTGTATGTCTGTATGTCTGTATGTCTGTATGTCTGTATGTCTGTATGTCTGTATGTCTGTATGTCTGTATGTCTGTATGTCTGTATGTCTGTATGTCTGTATGTCTGTATGTCTGTATGTCTGTATGTCTGTATGTCTGTATGTCTGTATGTCTGTATGTCTGTATGTCTGTATGTCTGTATGTCTGTATGTCTGTATGTCTGTATGTCTGTATGTCTGTATGTCTGTATGTCTGTATGTCTGTATGTCTGTATGTCTGTATGTCTGTATCTCTGTATGTCTGTATGTCTGTATGTCTGTATGTCTGTATGTCTGTATGTCTGTATGTCTGTATGTCTGTATGTCTGTATGTCTGTATGTCTGTATGTCTGTATGTCTGTATGTCTGTATGTCTGTATGTCTGTATGTCTGTATGTCTGTATGTCTGTATGTCTGTATGTCTGTATGTCTGTATGTCTGTATGTCTGTATGTCTGTATGTCTGTATGTCTGTATGTCTGTATGTCTGTATGTCTGTATGTCTGTATGTCTGTATGTCTGTATGTCTGTATGTCTGTATGTCTGTATGTCTGTATGTCTGTATGTCTGTATGTCTGTATGTCTGTATGTCTGTATGTCTGTATGTCTGTATGTCTGTCTGTCTGAATGTCTGTATCTGTCTGTCTGTCTGAATGTCTGTCTGTATGTCTGTATGTCTGTATGTCTGTATGTCTGTATTTCTGTATGTCTGTATGTCTGTATGTCTGTATGTCTGTATGTCTGTATTTCTGTATGTCTGTATGTCTGTATGTCTGTATGTCTGTATGTCTGTATGTCTGTATGTCTGTATGTCTGTATGTCTGTATGTCTGTATGTCTGTATGTCTGTATGTCTGTATGTCTGTATGTCTGTATGTCTGTATGTCTGTATGTCTGTATGTCTGTATGTCTGTATGTCTGTATGTCTGTATGTCTGTATGTCTGTATGTCTGTATGTCTGTATGTCTGTATGTCTGTATGTCTGTATGTCTGTATGTCTGTATGTCTGTATATCTGTATGTCTGTATGTCTGTATGTCTGTATGTCTGTATGTCTGTATGTCTGTATGTCTGTATGTCTGTATGTCTGTATGTCTGTATGTCTGTATGTCTGTATGTCTGTATGTCTGTATGTCTGTATGTCTGTATGTCTGTATGTCTGTATGTCTGTATGTCTGTATGTCTGTATGTCTGTATGTCTGTATGTCTGTATGTCTGTGTGTCTGTATGTCTGTCTGAATGTCTGTCTGAATGTCTGTCTGAATGTCTGTCTGAATGTCTGTCTGTCTGTATGTCTGTATGTCTGTATGTCTGTATGTCTGTATGTCTGTATGTCTGTATGTCTGTATGTCTGTATGTCTGTATGTCTGTATGTCTGTATGTCTGTATGTCTGTATGTCTGTATGTCTGTATGTCTGTATGTCTGTATGTCTGTATGTCTGTATGTCTGTATGTCTGTATGTCTGTATGTCTGTATGTCTGTATGTCTGTATGTCTGTATGTCTGTATGTCTGTATGTCTGTATGTCTGTATGTCTGTATGTCTGTATGTCTGTATGTCTGTATGTCTGTATGTCTGTATGTCTGTATGTCTGTATGTCTGTATGTCTGTATGTCTGTATGTCTGTATGTCTGTATGTCTGTATGTCTGTATGTCTGTATGTCTGTATGTCTGTATGTCTGTATGTCTGTATGTCTGTATGTCTGTATGTCTGTATGTCTGTATGTCTGTATGTCTGTATGTCTGTATGTCTGTATGTCTGTATGTCTGTATGTATGTATGTCTGTATATCTGTATGTCTGTATGTCTGTATGTCTGTATGTCTGTATGTCTGTATGTCTGCATGTCTGCATGTCTGTATGTCTGTATGTCTGTATGTCTGTATGTCTGTATGTCTGTATGTCTGTATGTCTGTATGTCTGTATGTCTGTATGTCTGTATGTCTGTATGTCTGTATGTCTGTATGTCTGTATGTCTGTATGTCTGTATGTCTGTATGTCTGTATGTCTGTATGTCTGTATGTCTGTATGTCTGTATGTCTGTATGTCTGTATGTCTGTATGTCTGTATGTCTGTATGTCTGTATGTCTGTATGTCTGTATGTCTGTATGTCTGTATGTCTGTACGTCTGAATGTCTGTGTCTGTCTGTCTGAATGTCTGTCTGTATGTCTGTATGTCTGTATGTCTGTATGTCTGTATGTCTGTATGTCTGTATGTCTGTATGTCTGTATGTCTGTATGTCTGTATGTCTGTATGTCTGTATGTCTGTATGTCTGTATGTCTGTATGTCTGTATGTCTGTATGTCTGTATGTCTGTATGTCTGTATGTCTGTATGTCTGTATGTCTGTATGTCTGTATGTCTGTATGTCTGTATGTCTGTATGTCTGTATGTCTGTATGTCTGTATGTCTGTATGTCTGTATGTCTGTATGTCTGTATGTCTGTATGTCTGTATGTCTGTATGTCTGTATGTCTGTATGTCTGTATGTCTGTATGTCTGTATGTCTGTATGTCTGTATGTCTGTATGTCTGTATGTCTGTATGTCTGTATGTCTGTATGTCTGTATGTCTGTATGTCTGTATGTCTGTATGTCTGTATGTCTGTATGTCTGTATGTCTGTATGTCTGTATGTCTGTATGTCTGTATGTCTGTATGTCTGTATGTCTGTATGTCTGTATGTCTGTATGTCTGTATGTCTGTATGTCTGTATGTCTGTATGTCTGTATGTCTGTATGTCTGTATGTCTGTATGTCTGTATGTCTGTATGTCTGTATGTCTGTATGTCTGTATGTCTGTATGTCTGTATGTCTGTATGTCTGTATGTCTGTATGTCTGTATGTCTGTATGTCTGTATGTCTGTATGTCTGTATGTCTGTATGTCTGTATGTCTGTATGTCTGTATGTCTGTATGTCTGTATGTCTGTATGTCTGTATGTCTGTATGTCTGTATGTCTGTATGTCTGTATGTCTGTATGTCTGTATGTCTGTATGTCTGTATGTCTGTATGTCTGTATGTCTGTATGTCTGTATGTCTGTACGTCTGAATGTCTGTGTCTGTCTGTCTGGCTGTCTGTATGTCTGTATGTCTGTTTGTCTGTATGTCTGTATGTCTGTATGTCTGTATGTCTGTATGTCTGTATGTCTGTATGTCTCTATGTCTGTATGTCTGTATGTCTGTATGTCTGTATGTCTGTATGTCTGTATGTCTGTATGTCTGTATGTCTGTATGTCTGTATGTCTGTATGTCTGTATGTCTGTATGTCTGTATGTCTGTATGTCTGTATGTCTGTATGTCTGTATGTCTGTATGTCTGTATGTCTGTATGTCTGTATGTCTGTATGTCTGTATGTCTGTATGTCTGTATGTCTGTATGTCTGTATGTCTGTATGTCTGTATGTCTGTATGTCTGTATGTCTGTATGTCTGTATGTCTGTATGTCTGTATGTCTGTATGTCTGTATGTCTGTATGTCTGTATGTCTGTATGTCTGTATGTCTGTATGTCTGTATGTCTGTATGTCTGTATGTCTGTGTGTTTGTATGTCTGTATGCCTGTCTGAATGTCTGTCTGTCTGTCTGTCTGTCTGAATGTCTGTCTGTCTGTCTGTCTGTCTGAATGTCTGTCTGTCTGTCTGAATGTCTGTCTGTCTGAATGTCTGAATGTCTGTCTGTCTGTCTGTCTGTCTGAATGTCTGTCTGTCTGTCTGACTGTCTGTCTGTCTGTCTGTCTGAATGTCTGTCTGTCTGTCTGAATGTCTGTCTGTCTGTCTGTCTGTCTGAATGTCTGTCTGTCTGTCTGAATGTCTGTCTGTCTGAATGTCTGTCTGTCTGAATGTCTGTATGTCTGTATGTCTGTATGTCTGTCTGTCTGAATGTCTGTGTCTGTCTGTCTGTCTGGCTGTCTGTCTGAATGTCTGTCTGTATGTCTGTATGTCTGTATGTCTGCATGTCTGTATGTCTGTATGTCTGTATGTCTGTATGTCTGTATGTCTGTATGTCTGTATGTCTGTATGTCTGTATGTCTGTATGTCTGTATGTCTGTATGTCTGTATGTCTGTATGTCTGTATGTCTGTATGTCTGTATGTCTGTATGTCTGTATGTCTGTATGTCTGTATGTCTGTATGTCTGTATGTCTGTATGTCTGTATGTCTGTATGTCTGTATGTCTGTATGTCTGTATGTCTGTATGTCTGTATGTCTGTATGTCTGTATGTCTGTATGTCTGTATGTCTGTATGTCTGTATGTCTGTATGTCTGTATGTCTGTATGTCTGTATGTCTGTATGTCTGTATGTCTGTATGTCTGTATGTCTGTATGTCTGTATGTCTGTATGTCTGTATGTCTGTATGTCTGTATGTCTGTATGTCTGTATGTCTGTATGTCTGTATGTCTGTATGTCTGTATGTCTGTATATCTGTATGTCTGTATGTCTGTATGTCTGTATGTCTGTATGTCTGTATGTCTGTATGTCTGTATGTCTGTATGTCTGTATGTCTGTATGTCTGTATGTCTGTATATCTGTATGTCTGTATGTCTGTATGTCTGTGTGTCTGTATGTCTGTATGTCTGTATGTCTGTATGTCTGTATGTCTGTATGTCTGTATGTCTGTATGTCTGTATGTCTGTATGTCTGTATGTCTGTATGTCTGTATGTCTGTATGTCTGTATGTCTGTATGTCTGTATGTCTGTATGTCTGTATGTCTGTATGTCTGTATGTCTGTATGTCTGTATGTCTGTATGTCTGTATGTCTGTATGTCTGTATGTCTGTATGTCTGTATGTCTGTATGTCTGTATGTCTGTATGTCTGTATGTCTGTATGTCTGTATGTCTGTATGTCTGTATGTCTGTATGTCTGTATGTCTGTATGTCTGTATGTCTGTATGTCTGTATGTCTGTATGTCTGTATGTCTGTATGTCTGTATGTCTGTATGTCTGTATGTCTGTATGTCTGTATGTCTGTATGTCTGTATGTCTGTATGTCTGTATGTCTGTATGTCTGTATGTCTGTATGTCTGTATGTCTGTATGTCTGTATGTCTGTATGTCTGTATGTCTGTATGTCTGTATGTCTGTCTGTCTGAATGTCTGTATCTGTATGTCTGTATGTCTGTATGTCTGTATGTCTGTATTTCTGTATGTCTGTATGTCTGTATGTCTGTATGTCTGTATGTCTGTATGTCTGTATGTCTGTATGTCTGTATGTCTGTATGTCTGTATGTCTGTATGTCTGTATGTCAGTATGTCTGTATGTCTGTATGTCTGTATGTCTGTATGTCTGTATGTCTGTATGTCTGTATGTCTGTATGTCTGTATGTCTGTATGTCTGTATGTCTGTATGTCTGTATGTCTGTATGTCTGTATGTCTGTATGTCTGTATGTCTGTATGTCTGTATGTCTGTATGTCTGTATGTCTGTATGTCTGTATGTCTGTATGTCTGTATGTCTGTATGTCTGTATGTCTGTATGTCTGTATGTCTGTATGTCTGTATGTCTGTATGTCTGTATGTCTGTATGTCTGTATGTCTGTATGTCTGTATGTCTGTATGTCTGTATGTCTGTATGTCTGTCTGAATGTCTGTCTGAAAGTCTGTCTGAATGTCTGTCTGAATGTCTGTCTGTCTGTATGTCTGTATGTCTGTATGTCTGTATGTCTGTATGTCTGTATGTCTGTATGTCTGTATGTCTGTATGTCTGTATGTCTGTATGTCTGTATGTCTGTATGTCTGTATGTCTGTATGTCTGTATGTCTGTATGTCTGTATGTCTGTATGTCTGTATGTCTGTATGTCTGTATGTCTGTATGTCTGTATGTCTGTATGTCTGTATGTCTGTATGTCTGTATGTCTGTATGTCTGTATGTCTGTATGTCTGTATGTCTGTATGTCTGTATGTCTGTATGTCTGTATGTCTGTATGTCTGTATGTCTGTATGTCTGTATGTCTGTATGTCTGTATGTCTGTATGTCTGTATGTCTGTATGTCTGTATGTCTGTATGTCTGTATGTCTGTATGTCTGTATGTCTGTATGTCTGTATGTCTGTATGTCTGTATGTCTGTATGTCTGTATGTCTGTATGTCTGTATGTCTGTATGTCTGTATGTCTGTATGTCTGTATGTCTGCATGTCTGTATGTCTGTATGTCTGTATGTCTGTATGTCTGTATGTCTGTATGTCTGTATGTCTGTATGTCTGTATGTCTGTATGTCTGTATGTCTGTATGTCTGTATGTCTGTACGTCTGAATGTCTGTGTCTGTCTGTCTGGCTGTCTGTCTGAATGTCTGTCTGTATGTCTGTATGTCTGTATGTCTGTATGTCTGTATGTCTGTATGTCTGTATGTCTGTATGTCTGTATGTCTGTATGTCTGTATGTCTGTATGTCTGTATGTCTGTATGTCTGTATGTCTGTATGTCTGTATGTCTGTATGTCTGTATGTCTGTATGTCTGTATGTCTGTATGTCTGTATGTCTGTATGTCTGTATGTCTGTATGTCTGTATGTCTGTATGTCTGTATGTCTGTATGTCTGTATGTCTGTATGTCTGTATGTCTGTATGTCTGTATGTCTGTATGTCTGTATGTCTGTATGTCTGTATGTCTGTATGTCTGTATGTCTGTATGTCTGTATGTCTGTATGTCTGTATGTCTGTATGTCTGTATGTCTGTATGTCTGTATGTCTGTATGTCTGTATGTCTGTATGTCTGTATGTCTGTATGTCTGTATGTCTGTATGTCTGTATGTCTGTATGTCTGTATGTCTGTATGTCTGTATGTCTGTATGTCTGTCTGAATGTCTGTCTGAATGTCTGTCTGTCTGTCTGTCTGAATGTCTGTCTGTCTGTATGTCTGTATGTCTGTATGTCTGTATGTCTGTATGTCTGTATGTCTGTATGTCTGTATGTCTGTATGTCTGTATGTCTGTATGTCTGTATGTCTGTATGTCTGTATGTCTGTATGTCTGTATGTCTGTATGTTTGTATGTCTGTATGTCTGTATGTCTGTATGTCTGTATGTCTGTATGTCTGTGTGTTTGTATGTCTGTATGCCTGTCTGAATGTCTGTCTGTCTGTCTGTCTGTCTGTCTGTCTGTCTGTCTGTCTGAATGTCTGTCTGTCTGTCTGTCTGAATGTCTGTCTGTCTGTCTGAATGTCTGTCTGTCTGTCTGTCTGAATGTCTGAATGTCTGAATGTCTGAATGTCTGTCTGTCTGTCTGTCTGAATGTCTGTCTGTCTGTCTGACTGTCTGTCTGTCTGAATGTCTGTCTGTCTGTCTGAATGTCTGTCTGTCTGTCTGTCTGTCTGTCTGTCTGAATGTCTGTCTGTCTGTCTGAATGTCTGTCTGTCTGAATGTCTGTCTGTCTGAATGTCTGTCTGTCTGAATGTCTGTCTGTCTGTCTGACTGTCTGTCTGTCTGTATGTCTGTCTGTCTGAATGTCTGAATGTCTGTCTGTCTGTCTGAATGTCTGTCTGTCTGTCTGAATGTCTGAATGTCTGTCTGTCTGAATGTCTGTATGTCTGTATGTCTGTATGTCTGTATGTCTGTATGTCTGTATGTCTGTATGTCTGTATGTCTGTATGTCTGTATGTCTGTATGTCTGTATGTCTGTATGTCTGTATGTCTGTAAGTCTGTATGTCTGTATGTCTGTATGTCTGTATGTCTGTATGTCTGTATGTGTGTATGTCTGTATGTCTGTATGTCTGTATGTCTGTATGTCTGTATGTCTGTATGTCTGTATGTCTGTATGTCTGTATGTCTGTATGTCTGTATGTCTGTATGTCTGTATGTCTGTATGTCTGTATGTCTGTATGTCTGTATGTCTGTATGTCTGTATGTCTGTATGTCTGTATGTCTGTATGTCTGTATGTCTGTATGTCTGTATGTCTGTATGTCTGTATGTCTGTATGTCTGTA
This sequence comes from Drosophila suzukii, assembly GCF_043229965.1. Taxonomy (NCBI): domain Eukaryota; kingdom Metazoa; phylum Arthropoda; class Insecta; order Diptera; family Drosophilidae; genus Drosophila; species Drosophila suzukii. Next base: position 44,764,024 of record NC_092082.1, read on the forward strand.
TGTCTGCATGTGTGTATGTGTGTATGTCTGTATGTCTGTATGTCTCTATGTCTGTATGTCTGTATGTCTGTATGTCTGTATGTCTGTATGTCTGTATGTCTGTATGTCTGTATGTCTGTATGTCTGTATGTCTGTATGTCTGTATGTCTGTATGTCTGTATGTCTGTATGTCTGTATGTCTGTATGTCTGTATGTCTGTATGTCTGTATGTCTGTATGTCTGTATGTCTGTATGTCTGTATGTCTGTATGTCTGTATGTCTGTATGTCTGTATGTCTGTATGTCTGTATGTCTGTATGTCTGTATGTCTGTATGTCTGTATGTCTGTATGTCTGTATGTCTGCATGTCTGTATGTCTGAATGTCTGTGTTTGTCTGTCTGGCTGTCTGTCTGAATGTCTGTCTGTATGTCTGTATGTCTGTATGTCTGTATGTCTGTATGTCTGTATGTCTGTATGTCTGTATGTCTGTATGTCTGTATGTCTGTATGTCTGTATGTCTGTATGTCTGTATGTCTGTATGTCTGTATGTCTGTATGTCTGTATGTCTGTATGTCTGTATGTCTGTATGTCTGTATGTCTGTATGTCTGTATGTCTGTATGTCTGTATGTCTGTATGTCTGTATGTCTGTATGTCTGTACGTCTGTATGTCTGTATGTCTGTATGTCTGTATGTCTGTCTAAATGTCTGTCTGAATGTCTGTCTGTCTGAATGTCTGTCTGTCTGTATGTCTGTATGTCTGTATGTCTGTATGTCTGTATGTCTGTATGTCTGTATGTCTGTATGTCTGTATGTCTGTATGTCTGTATGTCTGTATGTCTGTATGTCTGTATGTCTGTATGTCTGTATGTCTGTATGTCTGTATGTCTGTATGTCTGTATGTCTGTATGTCTGTATGTCTGTATGTCTGTATGTCTGTATGTCTGTATGTCTGTATGTCTGTATGTCTGTATGTCTGTATGTCTGTATGTCTGTATGTCTGTATGTCTGTATGTCTGTATGTCTGTATGTCTGTATGTCTGTATGTCTGTATGTCTGTATGTCTGTATGTCTGTATGTCTGTATGTCTGTATGTCTGTATGTCTGTATGTCTGTATGTCTGTGTGTTTGTATGTCTGTATGCCTGTCTGATTGTCTGTCTGTCTGTCTGAATGTCTGTCTGTCTGAATGTCTGTCTGTCTGTCTGTCTGTCTGAATGTCTGAATGTCTGTCTGTCTGTCTGAATGTCTGTCTGTCTGAATGTCTGAATGTCTGTCTGTCTGTCTGTCTGTCTGAATGTCTGAATGTCTGTCTGTCTGTCTGACTGTCTGTCTGTCTGTCTGTCTGAATGTCTGTCTGTCTGTCTGAATGTCTGTCTGTCTGCCTGTCTGTCTGTCTGTCTGAATGTCTGTCTGTCTGTCTGAATGTCTGTCTGTCTGAATGTCTGTCTGTCTGAATGTCTGTATGTCTGTATGTCTGTATGTCTGTATGTCTGTATGTCTGTATGTCTGTATGTCTGTATGTCTGTATGTCTGTATGTCTGTATGTCTGTATGTCTGTATGTCTGTATGTCTGTATGTCTGTATGTCTGTATGTCTGACTGTCTGAATGTCTGTGTCTGTCTGTCTGGCTGTCTGTCTGAATGTCTGTCTGAATGTCTGTCTGTATGTCTGTATGTCTGTATGTCTGCATGTCTGTATGTCTGTATGTCTGTATGTCTGTATGTCTGTATGTCTGTATGTCTGTATGTCTGTATGTCTGTATGTCTGTATGTCTGTATGTCTGTATGTCTGTATGTCTGTATGTCTGTATGTCTGTATGTCTGTATGTCTGTATGTCTGTATGTCTGTATGTCTGTATGTCTGTATGTCTGTATGTCTGTATGTCTGTATGTCTGTATGTCTGTATGTCTGTATGTCTGTATGTCTGTATGTCTGTATGTCTGTATGTCTGTATGTCTGTATGTCTGTATGTCTGTATGTCTGTATGTCTGTATGTCTGTATGTCTGTATGTCTGTATGTCTGTATGTCTGTATGTCTGTATGTCTGTATGTCTGTATGTCTGTATGTCTGTATGTCTGTATGTCTGTATGTCTAAATGTCTAAATGTCTGTATGTCTGTATGTCTGTATGTCTGTATGTCTGTATGTCTGTATGTCTGTATGTCTGTATGTCTGTATGTCTGTATGTCTGTATGTCTGTATGTCTGTATGTCTGTATGTCTGTATGTCTGTATGTCTGTATGTCTGTATGTCTGTATGTCTGTATGTCTGTATGTCTGTATGTCTGTATGTCTGTATGTCTGTGTGTTTGTATGTCTGTATGCCTGTCTGAATGTCTGTCTGTCTGTCTGTCTGTCTGAATGTCTGTCTGTCTGTCTGTCTGTCTGTCTGAATGTCTGTCTGTCTGTCTGTCTGAATGTCTGTCTGTCTGTCTGAATGTCTGTCTGTCTGAATGTCTGAATGTCTGTCTGTCTGTCTGTCTGTCTGAATGTCTGTCTGTCTGTCTGTCTGTCTGTCTGAATGTCTGTCTGTCTGAATGTCTGTCTGTCTGTCTGACTGTCTGTCTGTCTGTCTGTATGTCTGTCTGTCTGAATGTCTGTCTGTCTGTCTGTCTGAGTGTCTGTCTGTCTGTCTGAATGTCTGTCTGTCTGAATGTCTGTCTGTCTGTCTGAATGTCTGTCTGTCTGAATGTCTGAATGTCTGTCTGTCTGTCTGTCTGTCTGAATGTCTGAATGTCTGAATGTCTGAATGTCTGTCTGTCTGTCTGACTGTCTGTCTGTCTGTCTGTCTGAATGTCTGTCTGTCTGTCTGAATGTCTGTCTGTCTGCCTGTCTGTCTGTCTGTCTGAATGTCTGTCTGTCTGTCTGAATGTCTGTCTGTCTGAATGTCTGTCTGTCTGAATGTCTGTATGTCTGTATGTCTGTATGTCTGTATGTCTGTATGTCTGTATGTCTGTATGTCTGTATGTCTGTATGTCTGACTGTCTGAATGTCTGTGTCTGTCTGTCTGGCTGTCTGTCTGAATGTCTGTCTGAATGTCTGTCTGTATGTCTGTATGTCTGCATGTCTGTATGTCTGTATGTCTGTATGTCTGTATGTCTGTATGTCTGTATGTCTGTATGTCTGTATGTCTGTATGTCTGTATGTCTGTATGTCTGTATGTCTGTATGTCTGTATGTCTGTATGTCTGTATGTCTGTATGTCTGTATGTCTGTATGTCTGTATGTCTGTATGTCTGTATGTCTGTATGTCTGTATGTCTGTATGTCTGTATGTCTGTATGTCTGTATGTCTGTATGTCTGTATGTCTGTATGTCTGTATGTCTGTATGTCTGTATGTCTGTATGTCTGTATGTCTGTATGTCTGTATGTCTGTATGTCTGTATGTCTGTATGTCTGTATGTCTGTATGTCTGTATGTCTGTATGTCTGTATGTCTGTATGTCTGTATGTCTGTATGTCTGTATGTCTGTATGTCTGTATGTCTGTATGTCTGTATGTCTGTATGTCTGTATGTCTGTATGTCTGTATGTCTGTATGTCTGTAAGTCTGTATGTCTGTATGTCTGTATGTCTGTATGTCTGTATGTCTGTATGTCTGTATGTGTGTATGTCTGTCTGTATGTCTGTATGTCTGTTTGTCTGTATGTCTGTATGTCTGTATGTCTGTATGTCTATATGTCTATATGTCTGTATGTCTGTATGTCTGTATGTCTGTATGTCTGTATGTCTGTATGTCTGTATGTCTGTATGTCTGTATGTCTGTATGTCTCTATGTCTGTATGTCTGTATGTCTGTATGTCTGTATGTCTGTATGTCTGTATGTCTGTATGTCTGTATGTCTGTATGTCTGTATGTCTGTATGTCTGTATGTCTGTATGTCTGTATGTCTGTATGTCTGTATGTCTGTATGTCTGTATGTCTGTATGTCTGTATGTCTGTATGTCTGTATGTCTGTATGTCTGTATGTCTGTATGTCTGTATGTCTGTATGTCTGTATGTCTGTATGTCTGTATGTCTGTATGTCTGTATGTCTGTATGTCTGTATGTCTGTAAATCTGCATGTCTGTATGTCTGTATGTCTGTATGTCTGTATGTCTGTATGTCTGTATGTCTGTATGTCTGTATGTCTGTAAGTCTGTATGTCTGTATGTCTGTATGTCTGTATGTCTGTATGTCTGTATGTGTGTATGTCTGTATGTCTGTATGTCTGTATGTCTGTATGTCTGTATGTCTGTATGTCTGTATGTCTGTATGTCTGTATGTCTGTATGTCTGTATGTCTGTATGTCTGTATGTCTGTATGTCTGTATGTCTGTATGTCTGTATGTCTGTATGTCTGTATGTCTGTATGTCTGTATGTCTGTATGTCTGTATGTCTGTATGTCTGTATGTCTGTATGTCTGTATGTCTGTATGTCTGTATGTCTGTATGTCTGTATGTCTGTATGTCTGTATGTCTGTCTGTCTGAATGTCTGAATGTCTGTGTCTGTCTGTCTGGCTGGCTGTCTGAATGTCTGTCTGTATGTCTGTATGTCTGTATGTCTGTATGTCTGTATGTCTGTATGTCTGTATGTCTGTATGTCTGTATGTCTGTATGTCTGTATGTCTGTATGTCTGTATGTCTATATGTCTGTATGTCTGTCTGTCTGAATGTCTGTGTCTGTCTGTCTGGCTGTCTGTCTGAATGTCTGTCTGTATGTCTGTATGTCTGTATGTCTGTATGTCTGTATGTCTGTATGTCTGTATGTCTGTATGTCTGTATGTCTGTATGTCTGTATGTCTGTATGTCTGTATGTCTGTATGTCTGTATGTCTGTATGTCTGTATGTCTGTATGTCTGTATGTCTGTATGTCTGTATGTCTGTATGTCTGTATGGCTGTATGTCTGTATGTCTGTATGTCTGTATGTCTGTATGTCTGTATGTCTGTATGTCTGTATGTCTGTATGTCTGTATGTCTGTATGTCTGTATGTCTGTATGTCTGTATGTCTGTATGTCTGTATGTCTGTATGTCTGTATGTCTGTATGTCTGTATGTCTGTATGTCTGTATGTCTGTATGTCTGTATGTCTGTATGTCTGTATGTCTGTATGTCTGTATGTCTGTATGTCTGTATGTCTGTATGTCTGTATGTCTGTATGTCTGTATGTCTGTATGTCTGTATGTCTAAATGTCTGTCTGTCTGTATGTCTGTATGTCTGTATGTCTGTATGTCTGTATGTCTGTATGTCTGTATGTCTGTATGTCTGTATGTCTGTATGTCTGTATGTCTGTATGTCTGTATGTCTGTATGTCTGTATGTCTGTATGTCTGTATGTCTGTATGTCTGTATGTCTGTATGTCTGTATGTCTGTATGTCTGTATGTCTGTATGTCTGTATGTCTGTATGTCTGTATGTCTGTATGTCTGTATGTCTGTATGTCTGTATGTCTGTATGTCTGTATGTCTGTGTGTTTGTATGTCTGTATGCCTGTCTGAATGTCTGTCTGTCTGTCTGTCTGTCTGAATGTCTGTCTGTCTGTCTGTCTGTCTGTCTGAATGTCTGTCTGTCTGTCTGTCTGAATGTCTGTCTGTCTGTCTGAATGTCTGTCTGTCTGAATGTCTGAATGTCTGTCTGTCTGTCTGTCTGTCTGAATGTCTGTCTGTCTGTCTGTCTGTCTGTCTGAATGTCTGTCTGTCTGTCTGTCTGTCTGAATGTCTGTCTGTCTGAATGTCTGTCTGTCTGTCTGACTGTCTGTCTGTCTGTATGTCTGTCTGTCTGAATGTCTGAATGTCTGTCTGTCTGTCTGTCTGAATGTCTGTCTGTCTGTCTGAATGTCTGTCTGTCTGAATGTCTGTCTGTCTGTCTGTCTGTCTGTCTGAATGTCTGTCTGTCTGAATGTCTGTCTGTCTGTCTGACTGTCTGTCTGTCTGTATGTCTGTCTGTCTGTCTGAATGTCTGTCTGTCTGTCTGAATGTCTGTCTGAATGTCTGTCTGTCTGTCTGACTGACTGTCTGTCTAAATGTCTGTCTGTCTGAATGTCTGACTGTCTGTCTGATTGTCTGTCTGAATGTCTGTTTGTCTGTCTGTCTGAATGTCTGTCTGTCTGTCTGTCTGAATGTCTGTCTGTCTGACTGTCTGTCTGACTGTCTGTCTGTCTGTCTGTCTGTCTGTCTGAATGTCTGTCTGTCTGAATGTCTGTCTGTCTGAATGTCTGTCCGAATGTCTGTCTGTCTGAATGTCTGAATGTTTGTCTGTCTGTCTGTCTGACTGTCTGTCTGAATGTCTGTTTGTCTGTCTGTCTGTCCGAATGTCTGTCTGTCTGAATGTTTGTCTGTCTGTTTATCTGTCTGTCTGACTGTCTGTCTGTCTGTCTGTCTGTCTGAATGTCTGTCTGTCTGTCTGTCTGTCTGTCTGTCTGAATGTCTGTCTGAATGTCTGTCTGTCTGTCTGAATGTCTGTCGGTCTGTCTGTCTGGCTGGCTGGCTGTCTGTCTGTATGTCTTACAAAAAAAACACAAATATTAACTATTATGGTAAAATAAATATTCCTAAAAAAAACATATTGCTAACTATTTAATTGTTTATGTTTTTTCTTTTCTTATTAAAAAAAAACAAAAAACCAAAAAAATATTTATTACATTTAACTTTATTTTATAAAAACTAAATAGGTATTAATGTAGCAAATTATTGAAAAAACTAAAAAACAAAAGAAAAGTATGAGTAGGTTGTAGTAACGTAAAATAAGTAATATATATTTAAATTTATTTGGTAACATTAATAGTTATGCCTTCCGTACGGTACGTTGCAAAGCAACGGCCTCCTCGTGGTGTTCCCTGGGTACCGATTTTAACATAGTAATCGGGAGCAAATTCGAGCGGCGAAAAACACACATGAAGGCATATTTATTTTAAAGTTTGTTATCTGAGTAACGGGTATCTGATAGGCGAGGTACTCGACTATAGCGTTCTTCCTTGTTTTTTTATCATTATGGTACTGATTTTAATTTTGCTAAGTTTTACAGAAACTGTATTTTATTTCAGCTATCAAAGCTCATATATTGGCTAATCTAGCACGGATTTTAATGTTCCATAGTTTAAAAATGTTCTGGAAACTCTAGGGAAACATTTAATTTTATTATTTTATTATTATGGTACTGATTTTAATTTTGCTAAGTTTTACAGAAACTGTATTTTGATTCAGCTATCAAAGCTCATATATTGGCTAATCTAGAACGGATTTTAATTTTCCATAGCTTAAAAATGTTCTGAAAGCTCTAGGGAAACATTTAATTTTATTATACCCGTTACTCGTAGAGTAAAAGGGTATACTAGATTCATCGGATAGTATGTAAGAGGCAGAAGGAAGCGTTTCCGACCCCATAAAGTATATATATTCTTGATCAGGATCACTAGCCGAGTCGATCTAGCAATGTCCGTCTGTCCGTCTGTCTGTCCGGATGAACGCTGAGATCTCGGAAACTATGGGAGCTAGGCTATTGAGATTTGGCGTGCAGATTCCTGAGCTTCTTACGCAGCGCAAGTTTGTTTCAGTAGAGTACCACGCCCACCCTAACGCCCATAAACCTCCCACAAACTTCAAAAAATCGTAAATATGAACGTGGATATCTCGGAAACTATCAAAGATTGAAAATTCAGATTTAGATTCTGTAGCCTTATACGCAGCGCAAGTTTGTTACGCGAATATGCCACGCCCACTCTAATGCCGACAAACCGCGTCTGAATGTCTGTCTGTCTGTCTGACTGTCTGTCTGTCTGTCTGTCTGTCTGAATGTCTGTCTGAATGTCTGTCTGTCTGTCTGAATGTCTGTCTGTCTGTCTGTCTGTCTGTCTGCCTGTCTGTCTGCCTGCTGTCTGTCTGTCTGTCTGAATGTCTGTCTGTCTGTCTGAATGTCTGTGTCTGTCTGTCTGAATGTCTGGCTGTCTGTCTGAATGTCTGTCTGAATGTCTGTCTGTCTGTCTGAATGTCTGTCTGTCTGTCTGTCTGAATGTCTGCCTGTCTGTCTGAATGTCTGTCTGTCTGTCTGTCTGAATGTCTGTCTGTCTGTCTGTCTGTCCGACTGACTGTCTGTCTGAATGTCTGTCTGTCTGAATGTCTGGCTGTCTGTCTGTCTGTCCGACTGACTGTCTGTCTGAATGTCTGTCTGTCTGAATGTCTGTCTGTCTGAATGACTGTCTGTCTGTCTGTCTGATTGTCTGTCTGTCTGTCTGTCTGTCTGAATGTCTGTCTGTCTGTCTGTCTGTCTGTCTGTCTGAATGTCTGTCTGTCTGTCTGTCTGTCTGTCTGCCTGTCTGTCTGCCTGCTGTCTGTCTGTCTGTCTGTCTGAATGTCTGTCTGTCTGTCTGAATGTCTGTGTCTGTCTGTCTGAATGTCTGGCTGTCTGTCTGAATGTGTGTCTGTCTGAATGTGTGTCTGTCTGAATGTCTGTCTGTCTGTCTGAATGTCTGTCTGTCTGTCTGTCTGAATGTCTGTCTGTCTGTCTGAATGTCTGTATGTCTGTATGTCCGTATGTCTGTATGTCTGTATGTCTGTATGTCTGTATGTCTGTATGTGTGTATGTCTGTATGTCTGTATGTCTCTATGTCTGTATGTCTGTATGTCTGTATGTCTGTATGTCTGTATGTCTGTATGTCTGTATGTCTGTATGTCTGTATGTCTGTATGTCTGTATGTCTGTATGTCTGTATGTCTGTATGTCTGTATGTCTGTATGTCTGTATGTCTGTATGTCTGTATGTCTGTATGTCTGTATGTCTGTATGTCTGTATGTCTGTATGTCTGTATGTCTGTATGTCTGTATGTCTGTATGTCTGTATGTCTGTATGTCTGTATGTCTGTATGTCTGTATGTCTGTATGTCTGTATGTCTGTATGTCTGTATGTCTGTCTGTCTGAATGTCTGTGTCTGTCTGTCTGTCTGGCTGTCTGAATGTCTGTCTGTATGTCTGTATGTCTGTATGTCTGTATGTCTGTATGTCTGTATGTCTGTATGTCTGTATGTCTGTATGTCTGTATGTCTGTATGTCTGTATGTCTGTATGTCTGTATGTCTATATGTCTGTATGTCTGTCTGTCTGAATGTCTGTGTCTGTCTGTCTGGCTGTCTGTCTGAATGTCTGTCTGTATGTCTGTATGTCTGTATGTCTGTATGTCTGTATGTCTGTATGTCTGTATGTCTGTATGTCTGTATGTCTGTATGTCTGTATGTCTGTATGTCTGTATGTCTGTATGTCTGTATGTCTGTATGTCTGTATGTCTGTATGTCTGTATGTCTGTATGTCTGTATGTCTGTATGTCTGTATGTCTGTATGTCTGTATGTCTGTATGGCTGTATGTCTGTATGTCTGTATGTCTGTATGTCTGTATGTCTGTATGTCTGTATGTCTGTATGTCTGTATGTCTGTATGTCTGTATGTCTGTATGTCTGTATGTCTGTATGTCTGTATGTCTGTATGTCTGTATGTCTGTATGTCTGTATGTCTGTATGTCTGTATGTCTGTATGTCTGTATGTCTGTATGTCTGTATGTCTGTATGTCTGTATGTCTGTATGTCTGTATGTCTGTATGTCTGTATGTCTGTATGTCTGTATGTCTGTATGTCTAAATGTCTGTCTGTCTGTATGTCTGTATGTCTGTATGTCTGTATGTCTGTATGTCTGTATGTCTGTATGTCTGTATGTCTGTATGTCTGTATGTCTGTATGTCTGTATGTCTGTATGTCTGTATGTCTGTATGTCTGTATGTCTGTATGTCTGTATGTCTGTATGTCTGTATGTCTGTATGTCTGTATGTCTGTATGTCTGTATGTCTGTATGTCTGTATGTCTGTATGTCTGTATGTCTGTATGTCTGTGTGTTTGTATGTCTGTATGCCTGTCTGAATGTCTGTCTGTCTGTCTGTCTGAATGTCTGTCTGTCTGTCTGTCTGTCTGTCTGAATGTCTGTCTGTCTGTCTGTCTGAATGTCTGTCTGTCTGTCTGAATGTCTGTCTGTCTGAATGTCTGAATGTCTGTCTGTCTGTCTGTCTGTCTGAATGTCTGTCTGTCTGTCTGTCTGTCTGAATGTCTGTCTGTCTGTCTGTCTGTCTGAATGTCTGTCTGTCTGAATGTCTGTCTGTCTGTCTGACTGTCTGTCTGTCTGTATGTCTGTCTGTCTGAATGTCTGAATGTCTGTCTGTCTGTCTGTCTGAATGTCTGTCTGTCTGTCTGAATGTCTGTCTGTCTGAATGTCTGTCTGTCTGTCTGTCTGTCTGTCTGTCTGTCTGAATGTCTGTCTGTCTGAATGTCTGTCTGTCTGTCTGACTGTCTGTCTGTCTGTATGTCTGTCTGTCTGTCTGTCTGTCTGAATGTCTGTCTGTCTGTCTGAATGTCTGTCTGAATGTCTGTCTGTCTGTCTGACTGACTGTCTGTCTAAATGTCTGTCTGTCTGAATGTCTGACTGTCTGTCTGATTGTCTGTCTGAATGTCTGTTTGTCTGTCTGTCTGAATGTCTGTCTGAATGTCTGTCTGTCTGACTGTCTGTCTGACTGTCTGTCTGTCTGTCTGTCTGTCTGTCTGTCTGAATGTCTGTCCGAATGTCTGTCTGTCTGAATGTCTGAATGTTTGTCTGTCTGTCTGTCTGACTGTCTGTCTGAATGTCTGTTTGTCTGTCTGTCTGTCCGAATGTCTGTCTGTCTGAATGTTTGTCTGTCTGTTTATCTGTCTGTCTGACTGTCTGTCTGTCTGTCTGTCTGTCTGAATGTCTGTCTGTCTGTCTGTCTGTCTGTCTGTCTGAATGTCTGTCTGAATGTCTGTCTGTCTGTCTGAATGTCTGTCGGTCTGTCTGTCTGGCTGGCTGGCTGTCTGTCTGTATGTCTTACAAAAAAAACACAAATATTAACTATTATGGTAAAATAAATATTCCTAAAAAAAACATATTGCTAACTATTTAATTGTTTATGTTTTTTCTTTTCTTATTAAAAAAAAACAAAAAACCAAAAAAATATTTATTACATTTAACTTTATTTTATAAAAACTAAATAGGTATTAATGTAGCAAATTATTGAAAAAACTAAAAAACAAAAGAAAAGTATGAGTAGGTTGTAGTAACGTAAAATAAGTAATATATATTTAAATTTATTTGGTAACATTAATAGTTATGCCTTCCGTACGGTACGTTGCAAAGCAACGGCCTCCTCGTGGTGTTCCCTGGGTACCGATTTTAACATAGTAATCGGGAGCAAATTCGAGCGGCGAAAAACACACATGAAGGCATATTTATTTTAAAGTTTGTTATCTGAGTAACGGGTATCTGATAGGCGAGGTACTCGACTATAGCGTTCTTCCTTGTTTTTTTATCATTATGGTACTGATTTTAATTTTGCTAAGTTTTACAGAAACTGTATTTTATTTCAGCTATCAAAGCTCATATATTGGCTAATCTAGCACGGATTTTAATGTTCCATAGTTTAAAAATGTTCTGGAAACTCTAGGGAAACATTTAATTTTATTATTTTATTATTATGGTACTGATTTTAATTTTGCTAAGTTTTACAGAAACTGTATTTTGATTCAGCTATCAAAGCTCATATATTGGCTAATCTAGAACGGATTTTAATTTTCCATAGCTTAAAAATGTTCTGAAAGCTCTAGGGAAACATTTAATTTTATTATACCCGTTACTCGTAGAGTAAAAGGGTATACTAGATTCATCGGATAGTATGTAAGAGGCAGAAGGAAGCGTTTCCGACCCCATAAAGTATATATATTCTTGATCAGGATCACTAGCCGAGTCGATCTAGCAATGTCCGTCTGTCCGTCTGTCTGTCCGGATGAACGCTGAGATCTCGGAAACTATGGGAGCTAGGCTATTGAGATTTGGCGTGCAGATTCCTGAGCTTCTTACGCAGCGCAAGTTTGTTTCAGTAGAGTACCACGCCCACCCTAACGCCCATAAACCTCCCACAAACTTCAAAAAATCGTAAATATGAACGTGGATATCTCGGAAACTATCAAAGATTGAAAATTCAGATTTAGATTCTGTAGCCTTATACGCAGCGCAAGTTTGTTACGCGAATATGCCACGCCCACTCTAATGCCGACAAACCGCGTCTGAATGTCTGTCTGTCTGTCTGACTGTCTGTCTGTCTGTCTGTCTGTCTGAATGTCTGTCTGAATGTCTGTCTGTCTGTCTGAATGTCTGTCTGTCTGTCTGTCTGTCTGTCTGCCTGTCTGTCTGCCTGCTGTCTGTCTGTCTGTCTGAATGTCTGTCTGTCTGTCTGAATGTCTGTGTCTGTCTGTCTGAATGTCTGGCTGTCTGTCTGAATGTCTGTCTGAATGTCTGTCTGTCTGTCTGAATGTCTGTCTGTCTGTCTGTCTGAATGTCTGCCTGTCTGTCTGAATGTCTGTCTGTCTGTCTGTCTGAATGTCTGTCTGTCTGTCTGTCTGTCCGACTGACTGTCTGTCTGAATGTCTGTCTGTCTGAATGTCTGGCTGTCTGTCTGTCTGTCCGACTGACTGTCTGTCTGAATGTCTGTCTGTCTGAATGTCTGTCTGTCTGAATGACTGTCTGTCTGTCTGTCTGATTGTCTGTCTGTCTGTCTGTCTGTCTGAATGTCTGTCTGTCTGTCTGTCTGTCTGTCTGTCTGAATGTCTGTCTGTCTGTCTGTCTGTCTGTCTGCCTGTCTGTCTGCCTGCTGTCTGTCTGTCTGTCTGTCTGAATGTCTGTCTGTCTGTCTGAATGTCTGTGTCTGTCTGTCTGAATGTCTGGCTGTCTGTCTGAATGTGTGTCTGTCTGAATGTGTGTCTGTCTGAATGTCTGTCTGTCTGTCTGAATGTCTGTCTGTCTGTCTGTCTGAATGTCTGTCTGTCTGTCTGAATGTCTGTATGTCTGTATGTCCGTATGTCTGTATGTCTGTATGTCTGTATGTCTGTATGTCTGTATGTCTGTATGTCTGTATGTCTGTATGTCTGTATGTCTGTATGTCTGTATGTCTGTATGTCTGTCTGTCTGTCTGTCTGTCTGTCTGTCTGTCTGTCTGTCTGTCTGTATGTCTGTATGTCTGTATGTCTGTATGTCTGTATGTCTGTATGTCTGTATGTCTGTATGTCTGTATGTCTGTATGTCTGTATGTCTGTATGTCTGTATGTCTGTATGTCTGTATGTCTGTATGTCTGTATGTCTGTATGTCTGTATGTCTGTATGTCTGTATGTCTGTATGTCTGTATGTCTGTATGTCTGTATGTCTGTATGTCTGTATGTCTGTATGTCTGTATGTCTGTATGTCTGTATGTCTGTATGTCTGTATGTCTGTATGTCTGTATGTCTGTATGTCTGTATGTCTGTATGTCTGTATGTCTGTATGTCTGTATGTCTGTATGTCTGTATGTCTGTATGTCTGTATGTCTGTATGTCTGTATGTCTGTATGTCTGTATGTCTGTATGTCTGTATGTCTGTATGTCTGTATGTCTGTATGTCTGTATGTCTGTATGTCTGTATGTCTGTATGTCTGTATGTCTGTATGTCTGTATGTCTGTATGTCTGTATGTCTGTATGTCTGTATGTCTGTATGTCTGTATGTCTGTATGTCTGTATGTCTGTATGTCTGTATGTCTGTATGTCTGTATGTCTGTATGTCTGTATGTCTGTATGTCTGTATGTCTGTATGTCTGTATGTCTGTATGTCTGTATGTCTGTATGTCTGTATGTCTGTATGTCTGTATGTCTGTATGTCTGTATGTCTGTATGTCTGTATGTCTGTATGTCTGTATGTCTGTATGTCTGTATGTCTGTATGTCTGTATGTCTGTATGTCTGTATGTCTGTATGTCTGTATGTCTGTATGTCTGTATGTCTGTATGTCTGTATGTCTGTATGTCTGTATGTCTGTATGTCTGTATGTCTGTATGTCTGTATGTCTGTATGTCTGTATGTCTGTATGTCTGTATGTCTGTATGTCTGTATGTCTGTATGTCTGTATGTCTGTATGTCTGTATGTCTGTATGTCTGTATGTCTGTATGTCTGTATGTCTGTATGTCTGTATGTCTGTATGTCTGTATGTCTGTATGTCTGTATGTCTGTATGTCTGTATGTCTGTATGTCTGTATGTCTGTATGTCTGTATGTCTGTATGTCTGTATGTCTGTATGTCTGTATGTCTGTATGTCTGTATGTCTGTATGTCTGTATGTCTGTATGTCTGTATGTCTGTATGTCTGTATGTCTGTATGTCTGTATGTCTGTATGTCTGTATGTCTGTATGTCTGTATGTCTGTATGTCTGTATGTCTGTATGTCTGTATGTCTGTATGTCTGTATGTCTGTATGTCTGTATGTCTGTATGTCTGTATGTCTGTATGTCTGTATGTCTGTATGTCTGTATGTCTGTATGTCTGTATGTCTGTATGTCTGTATGTCTGTATGTCTGTATGTCTGTATGTCTGTATGTCTGTATGTCTGTATGTCTGTATGTCTGTATGTCTGTATGTCTGTATGTCTGTATGTCTGTATGTCTGTATGTCTGTATGTCTGTATGTCTGTATGTCTGTATGTCTGTATGTCTGTATGTCTGTATGTCTGTATGTCTGTATGTCTGTATGTCTGTATGTCTGTATGTCTGTATGTCTGTATGTCTGTATGTCTGTATGTCTGTATGTCTGTATGTCTGTATGTCTGTATGTCTGTATGTCTGTATGTCTGTATGTCTGTATGTCTGTATGTCTGTATGTCTGTATGTCTGTATGTCTGTATGTCTGTATGTCTGTATGTCTGTATGTCTGTATGTCTGTATGTCTGTATGTCTGTATGTCTGTATGTCTGTATGTCTGTATGTCTGTATGTCTGTATGTCTGTATGTCTGTATGTCTGTATGTCTGTATGTCTGTATGTCTGTATGTCTGTATGTCTGTATGTCTGTATGTCTGTATGTCTGTATGTCTGTATGTCTGTATGTCTGTATGTCTGTATGTCTGTATGTCTGTATGTCTGTATGTCTGTATGTCTGTATGTCTGTATGTCTGTATGTCTGTATGTCTGTATGTCTGTATGTCTGTATGTCTGTATGTCTGTATGTCTGTATGTCTGTATGTCTGTATGTCTGTATGTCTGTATGTCTGTATGTCTGTATGTCTGTATGTCTGTATGTCTGTATGTCTGTATGTCTGTATGTCTGTATGTCTGTATGTCTGTATGTCTGTATGTCTGTATGTCTGTATGTCTGTATGTCTGTATGTCTGTATGTCTGTATGTCTGTATGTCTGTATGTCTGTATGTCTGTCTGTCTGAATGTCTGTGTCTGTCTTTCTGGCTGTCTGTCTGAATGCCTGTCTGTATGTCTGTATGTCTGTATGTCTGTATGTCTGTATGTCTGTATGTCTGTATGTCTGTATGTCTGTATGTCTGTATGTCTGTATGTCTGTATGTCTGTATGTCTGTATGTCTGTATGTCTGTATGTCTGTATGTCTGTATGTCTGTATGTCTGTATGTCTGTATGTCTGTATGTCTGTATGTCTGTATGTCTGTATGTCTGTATGTCTGTATGTCTGTATGTCTGTATGTCTGTATGTCTGTATGTGTGTATGTCTGTCTGTATGTCTGTATGTCTGTTTGTCTGTATGTCTGTATGTCTGTATGTCTATATGTCTGTATGTCTGTATGTCTTGTTACGTACGCCCTTCCCCATACCAAGATTAACCCCGGCAAAACAACTGCCATTAGTTGAGGGTAGGGGCCGTAATGACTAACCACACTGCGATTGATAAAAGCAAAACAGCAAAAACAATTCGACAACTCATGGGTGTCGCGTGGCCAGAACAACGACCACGATCGACCTGCTCGTAACCGTAATCCAGTAAGGTGGCAAAGTGCACCAGCCGGCCATTGACTCCTAAAATAGGGGAAATGGAGAAACAGTACCCCTAGGTGGGAACACCTAGTTAATTCATCCAATATGGGGGCTAGCGAAAGCTCTAGTCCGGTATAAAAGACCCCAGCCAAATGGAGAAAGACAGAAATTGTCCTGATCTCTCCATGACGGTGGTCTAGAAGTGCAACTCCCGTCAACACAGACCACGACTAGAAGAAGGCTGGTGTCCAGAAGGATGTCTTGACGTTTCCCTAGGATCAACTTCACCCAGGAGAAAGTCCCGATAACCGGTCCTGCGATCGACCACAATCTGGAGGAAGTCAACCAGCAAAATCCCGAAGGACGAAAATAACTAGTGAACCAAGTGAATGGCCTAAAGACCCCAAGATGGGCGGCGAAACTTCCAAAGTGGCCGACAGCACCGCCAATGTGATTAATCACGTAGAGATCGTTGACCACAGGGACGATATTCAAGATGTCAACAGGACCCTGAAGCTCATAGCTGGACTACTACTGGTTATAGTGATCCTTAAAGTGGTCAGGATGTACAAGCGCTCTGTTCAGAGACGCCGCGACCAACATCACACCCTGGAGAAAGTGGTGACCCACATTGGAGCATAAGCCGAGCCGATACAGTGAAGTGAAACCACCAAAAAGACAATAAAAGCAGCAAAAAGACAATAGAAACAATACAAATAATAATAAATAAATTGCACTCCAATATTATAAACAAAAAAGTGAATCGCCAAAACAATCAAAAACAATTTGCGAGTACATGCATTTATGAATGCAAGTGTAAACAGAACCCCCAATTACATACGCTGAACAAGAAATTGGAGCTGCACCGACCAGCCCAGCCCGAGCATTGGAACTGACGTGTGCCTCAGTGGAACTCGCATACGATGCATACATACATACATATCTATACAGCGATAGTGTTATTTTTTTTTGTGTAACACAATTTTTGTGTTTTGTTTTTGTAAACCGCCTTCAAGTCTTGCACGTATATATGTATATAAACCAATTATAAAATCTCCCAAAGCCCAGGATCCGGAGCGTCGAGATCTCATCGCCCAGGATTAAAAAGAGGGTAAGTTTGTCGGAACACGGTTCCTTTTCTTATACATACATATATATATATATCCGTGCACCATGATTACATCAGAAGCTTTAGCAAAAACAATAGACACTGATCCACAATTTAACGTAAGAATTTTATACTTGTTATCAAAAGCGACCCTACCAATAACAGTGAATGAATTGGAATACTTATATATTGAGACCTTCCGTCTAGATTTTTCTCCACTTGCCCACTGTAATAAGGCCGAAAAGGCTATCATTATCTCTACCGTTCCAACGGTCATTGTTCTTTCCCGTCTGGATAAGAATTTGTTTTTGGGCAATGTTAATACTTTCCTAGTTAAGACAAAGAATTAATCTGTTAGGAATACATGTAATAATATATAATAGCCACATATGATAATTGTTCCATATATATAATCAATTAGATATACTTTTCTTTTTATACCTTTTTATACATAATAATTAAATGTTAATTTTTCAGCGGCGAGTATCAGCCTTGTAATTGTATGACAATGGCAAGAGCCCTCTGAGCGACGTTTGCAGTCGTAAATAGTCAGCATTTTGCTGATGTGTGCACCTTCACAGGTGGTCAAATCGATACTCTCCGCTAATACAAAAATTGTCAATTAATTTAATCCCCATATGAATTAGCCAAAATTATGTTACCCAACACCGACACACGCCGACCTAAATATGAACCAATAAATTTGTAATGTGAAAAAGTATTCGAAACCATGTTGTGCTAGAACTCTAACAAAGGGGGTGTGCTGACGCGAGGAGTGAAGTAGGTCAAGAACAATGACATAACTTTCGACGGACAACCTTGACAATAGGGGATCGTATTGCGCGGCCCGCGACGATCCATTGGCACACGAATGTGTGAAGGGGAGGGAATATGGCCAACACACAGCCCGATCGTATTGCGATCAAGCGACAGCTAAGCTTGTTGGGCAGTGTGGACTGATGACTGACGAACTTGATGACTATTATTATTTTTCCAGGCACTTTTAATATTTATTCTCGTTATGTTGGAGAGGAGAGAGGCTTACCAAGATCCCACGACCCAAATACGACGTAGCTTATGCCGGCAAATGGTGCCTGAACATCGGACGCCTCTCCCTCGGCCCAAGTCCTTGTCAGGACTCGGGCACTAATATGCCCACGTAACAGAATTGGCGCCCAACGATAGGACATTTCATATTCCTTAAGGAATTTTACCAGGGTCCACAATCTCGATGCCTGCGGTATCGGAGTGGATGCACCTAGGGATGGCAAAGCTTTCATCTTTGTTTGCCACGAGTAACTTGACTGTTTTATAGAGCAGGGAACTTAAATAATTTTAAATGTGCACCTACTTATTTGTTTTTGTCTTTAAATTAATAACCGTAAAGTCCCCAACTTCTGTGACTGTCAGTGTTGAGTGGCCACTCAATTAGAACTTTGTCGCAGAATAGAGGCCTGACTTTGAAATGATTTGTAACCTTAGAAATTCCCTGTTTTGTTCATGGACAAATTTACCAGAATTTCCTTAAAACAATAACTATGAGTTATCCTTTTTATAATACTATACCTACAACTAAGTGTCGACGACTACTTGTTAAAATTAACGTAAATACAGTTTATAGGTGCTTTCTGGCCGACGCCACACGACGTACTACGCATTTGCCCGGTCGTTTGAATTGGTTCGAGTCCAGAAAGAGCAGGAGCGCAAGCATTACGGTAACGCATTTAGCAGTTGCGGTGCGGGTCTACTGTTCGTTTGTCGATCCAGGACAGAATGGGGGTGGGGGAACTGACAGGAAACGCAAAGCCGACGCCCTACAACGTACTAGGCATTGGTCCGGTCGTTTGCTTGGTTCGAGTCTTTGCTGTTTCCCTTGACATATTTGGGTGGTGGACGATTTTTAGTTTCTCTGGCCGACGCCCCACAACGTATTAGGCTAGTTGGTCAGGTCGTTTGCTTGGTTCGAGTCCAGAGAAATAGGAGACGGTTGTGGAGCCCGAGAATGATCGGTCAAACAACTTGTTTTCCGACGACTGGCGGGAGGGGGTTTTTGGACAGATTCCTTATCTAGACACAGCCATTCCGTTTGGAACATTTGGGATGTCTAGAAAAAGGGAAAGTAAGGGCATGTTAGCTTAGCGGAACCGCGTTGTGTAGAAGCGGCTAACACCCCTAGTTAGGGAAATTTATTTGTTTTTGTTTGGGGCTTAAATATCGGACGGTTCTTGACCGAAGAGAAACTTGAGAAGCAGAGGGAAGCACCCCCAGTTGATAAACATTCTTATTGTCGACTTATTCAGCGTTTACGTCGCTGACCGGGTATTTTGAAAAGAATCACGTAAAGCTTGTATACCAATCATATAAATGAAGGGGGCCAAGAAGAAGGTCTTATTTCAACCCAGCACCGGAAGAGTGACCCGGGCAACAACGCGCCGTGAAAACCACCAACCCCGCAGTGCAAGCGCGCCAAGGCTAGGAGATTCACCTGAAAGAGAGCCGTGGGAGCGCGCACAGAATCAGCCAGGACAGGTAGATACCCTGTCTGAAGAAAACAACCTGGACCAATATTCTGAAATGGAAGGAGCCGCCGGAGGGGAGAATCTACCCCTAGGACCACCGAAAGGAAGATCAAGTATGCTTCCCCAATTTCAGAGGCACGAGGAGGACAACTTAGAGGCTGCCGAGCGACGTGAACAAAGATTGATGGAGCTCTTGAGGCAAAGCAATGAAATGCAGCGTGGAATGAGTGCCCAGATAGAAGCGCTGAAAGCCCAGATAACAGAAATGCAGTCTCCGACAGACAGGAGACCCGAACAGAAGGGACTGCCTTCGCCGCCCCGTACTGTTCCGAATCCAACGGACAGTTTTTTGAGATACCAAGAGACCCCGCCTCTGGAACCGGTAACACAGGACATGCTCAATAGCCAGATGCACCGGCTAAGAACACCCAGGCGGATGGACACCCCATCACACAGGCAGTTCAGAACAAACGAGAGGGAGTCGAGTCACCAACTGCATCCAGAGATCGATCGGAACTCATCATTCCAAGGACCGCGACCAAAAGATGTCAGATTGGACAGATGGAACCTAAAGTTCGATGGAAGCGGACGCGGCATGACAGTTGAGAGTTTCCTATTCCGCGTGGACCGACTACAAGAATTGTATGACCTCAGCCGTCAACAAGTCTTTCGTGAATTCCATCTTCTGCTGGCAGGTGCAGCCACGAAATGGTATTGGCAGCTTATGGAAGACAAGGCAGAGGATTACGACTTTGACTACTACTCATTGACCCAAGAAATGAGACGGGCATTTTCCACTACCGGAAGTGACCTTATGAAAGTCAAAGAATTGATGGAACGCAAGCAAGGGCCACACGAAACCTTTAGCGATTATGTCTCGGATATGCATAACCTGCATTTCAAGCTCAAGCACAAAATCGCTGAAGATGAATTCGTGGAGCTCTTAAAGGATAACATGAACTCCCAGATGGGGGGATTACTACTAACATCCCCAATCACCTCATTAGCGGAGCTCAAACGAGAGGGTCTCAGAGTTGATCGCTGGCTGAGAAACACAGGAAGGAACATGCGCAGCCGAGCTGCAATTAACGAAATAGAGGAATTCCAGACACTGGAGGACTTGCCGGACGCGGTCACGGTGGAAGAATTCAACCGGCAGCGGAAAGATGCGCGAGGGCGTTACGAGGATGGACAAGGATGCCGAGGCCCATTACACGCGCTGGTGTGTTATAAGTGTGGCAAAGAAGCAGACTTCTACAGGAAGCATCCTTCGAAGGAAGAATCCTGCCCTATCAAATTCCACGATGCCACCTGCAGGTTCTGCGAGAAAGTCGGGACGGATGCAGATGCTAACCCAGCGGCTTTTGCGCGGAGTCCGTCAGGCAAGACCGGGACAGCCGGGCGGACCAGGACCAACCCTTTCCGGTAAACACACGGAAGCCCAACCAAATCTCCCCTCATAAGAGCCTAGAACAACGAGAGAGGGAGTACGAACATGCTCGTGAACGTATCTTCAATGGCTCGGAAGATGCAGACAGCAAGACACGGACAACGCGAAAAATACTAAGATTATATGATGCCCGAGCAGACTACCGCCGGCTCAAGCAAAAGGTGGTGGACACAGTAGTGAGCGTGCAAAATGACAACCGTTTCTTTGCTAAAACGAAGGTCGATGGAGAAGAGATACTCGCCTTACTCGACACAGGCGCCAGTGCGAACTGTATTGGCAGAGGAGCACACGCTTTCTTGGAAAACCGGACGCGGCCGATAAGGAAGTTAAGCGAAGAATGCGTACGCACAGCAAGCGGTGGTGAGACCCAAGTAACCGGAGCCGTAACGTTACCCGTGGAATGGGAAGGAGAAACCAAGGACCTAGAGTTTTTGATAGTGCCAGGTTTGACACAACGATTTTATTTCGGAATTAATTTCTGGGATACGTTCGGCCTCACATTCATCGGTAAAGGTAGACGCGAGGTTGCCGCTGTCGAAACAACTCCGGATTTCGACCTCATGACCGGCGACCTAGACATGAACAATACGCTCAAGCCCGAGACCGCCTATACCCCACATCAGCTTACCCCAGAACAACATTGTAAGCTGCAGCAAGTGATAGACACATACCCGTCTTGTCTAGAAAAAGGATTAGGAAAGACCAGTTTAGAGCAACATATAATTGAAGTGACCAACGAGGACTTACCAATCAAGCAGCGACATTACCCGATATCCCCAGCCAAACAGAAGCTGGTGTACGCCGAGCTAGATCGCATGTTAGGTCTAGGCGTGATCGAAGAAAGCAATAGTAGCTGGAGTTCACCGGTAACACTGGTGCAAAAAGGGCCGAAAAATCGCCTCTGCCTCGATGCGCGTAAAGTAAATTCCCGGACGATCAAAGATGCGTATCCACTACCACATATCGAGGGTCTGTTGAGTCGACTACAGGAAACGCATTACATTTCCGCAATTGATTTAAAAGACGCCTTTTGGCAAATACCTCTCGAAACCAAAAGCAGAGAGAAAACCGCGTTTACAGTGCCCGGCAGGCCACTGTATCAGTTTACAGTCATGCCGTTCGGCTTGTGCAATGCCGCACAGCGAATGTGCCGACTAATGGATAAAGTTATACCAGCGGCGCTACGCGAGAATGTATTTGTGTATCTGGATGACTTACTGGTCTGTTCACCTACATTTGAAGCCCACATGGATATGTTGAGCCAGGTCAGTGCCTGCTTACAGCGGGCAGAGCTAACGATAAATGTAGACAAAAGCAAGTTTTGCTACAGCCAGGCAAGATATTTAGGATATGTAGTTGGGGGAGGATGCATCCGAACGGATGACACGAAAATACAATCGATACAGGAATTTCCCCAGCCTAGCTCCGCCAAACAAATGCGGAGGTTCCTGGGAATGACAGGCTGGTACAGGAGGTTCATCCAAAATTACGCCCAGACAGCGGCACCGCTTCACGACTGCTTGAAGAAAGACCGCATAAAGAAATTTGAATTGTCAGAAGAGGCAATTAAGGCGTTTGAACTTTTGAAAACCAGCATGGCAACAGCACCTGTACTCGTCACCCCGGATTTTAAGAAACCATTTACCATCCAATGTGATGCCTCGACCACTGGAGTGGGGGGAGTTTTGTTCCAAACAGATGACGAGGGCGGAGAACATCCAATCGCCTATATGTCAGCCAAATTGAACAAAGCACAGCGGAATTACAGCATAACCGAGTTGGAGTGCTACGCCGCTATCCTCAGCATTACCAAATTCCGTGCCTACGTAGATGGGATGCCGTTCAAAGTGATCACTGACCACGCTAGTCTAAAATGGCTGATGAGTCAGAAAGACTTATCAGGCAGGCTTGCGCGATGGAGTCTGAAGCTACAAGCGTTCGACTTCACCATAGAACACAGGAAAGGATCACTAAATGTAGTCCCAGATGCTCTCTCACGAGTTCATATGGACGAGCTACAGAAGGCCGGTGCGGAAGAACTGGACATACACATCAACCTCGATTCGACAGCGTTCCAGTCAGCGGATTATGTCAACCTAGTGCAGGCGGTGGACGAAAATTTAGGTAAAAGTCCAGACCTTCAAACATCAGAAGGCTATGTATATAAACGGATGGGATTCTGCCTAAACGACGCTGTGGATGAAGCCCGAGCATGGAAGCTCTGGGTTCCCGCCGAGCTGCGTCCTGATTTAGTCTGGAGAGCACATCATGCCATAACCGCAGGGCATGGGGGGTTGCACAAATCACTAGCCAAATTGAGACAGTTTTACTATTGGCCAGGCATGGCTGTAGACGTCCAAAAAGTAGTGAAGGAATGCGAGGTCTGTAAGATCACCAAGACCGCCAACAAAAATGACCGACCACCCATGGGAGAACAGCGGGTTACGGAGCGGGCTGGCCAAAGGTTGTTCATCGACTTTATGGGACCATACCCGAGGACCAAAGCTGGGAACTCGGTGATTTTCGTATGCCTAGACCATTTCTCCAAATTTGTCTGGCTACAGCCGATGAGACATGCAGTAGCTGCAGAAGTCATCAAATTCCTTGAGACCAAAATTTTCCACCAATTTGGAGTCCCCGAGTTTGTACACTCAGACAACGGCAAACAGTTTGTGTCTCAAATTTTTGGCGAGCTAATGACCCGCTACGGTATTCGACACGTAAAGACTGGACTTTACTCCCCGCAAGCGAACGCGGCTGAGAGGGTAAACCGATCGGTACTCCAAATTTTGCGAGCGACAATTGCCACCGATCAGCGAAATTGGGATACCCAACTAAGTCGAATAGAGTGTGCCCTTAGGAATGGCCTACACGAATCAATAGGCATGGAACCATATTACGCAATGTTCGGCACGCGGATGGTTACCCATGGAACAGCCTACCCGATCCTACGGAAACTAGGGGGAATACAAGCAGGAGATCCACAGATAAGTCTCCCAGACAAAATGGAACTTATCCGACAAAAAGTGACCCAAGGATTAAACCGAACTCATGAACGCGCAGAAAAGGCATATAACACCCGTAGCAAGCTCGTAGAGTTTTCCGTAGGACAAGTTGTCTATAGGAAAAACTACAAGCAGAGTAACAAAGCTGACGGATATAATGCCAAGCTGGGCCCGAATCGAATTCGCTGTGTTGTACTCCAGCGTAAGGGCAAAGCACTATATGAGCTGGGCAATGCAGTAGGGAAAAGTGTCGGGGTATTCCATGCTAAAGACCTGTATGTCGCCTAAACCTCTGAACGTAATCCGACGACTCCAAAAAGCGACAAACTCAGAACTGCGAGATTGCACTACTTGATAGAAGCTCCCGATCACATGATGGGTAGAACAGTCATCAGAACTGCCCCAGTTCTGCTATAAAAGCCACAACCAGGGACCGACCAGTCACCAGACATGATGCAGTCCTCCAACAGCTATAACCAAGCCATCCGAGCTGCCCGCCGGCTTCGTCGGCTACAGGCTAGGTATGGGGACCAGGCATCATATCTGGCGCTCCTCGTCGAGTGGATGAACGGGCTTTGCCATGCCATCCACTTGAACGAGGATCATATCCAGCAATGCTGGATACGCCGATACCAGTCAGAAGATGAAGAACTGGCATCCGAAATCGAACAAGAGATCCGGCACCGGAGCCGAGATCAGGAAGAGGACCAGAATCAGTTGCTCCGAGTCCAGGAGCAACTACAAAGGAAACAAGCACACATCGCCCGGATACAACGGGAAACATGGAGAACGAGCCGGCGCATGAACCGCGCGGTCAGGAGAATTTACATTCGAAGCCCTCAACTTGGTATCCAGGCGAGGCGAGAAGTAGCAGCCATCCTGAAAGAGCCGCTAAACTTAGATTAAAACATTGTAATTAATATAAAATGTTAAGCATATAAAAATAAAAATAATACAAAAAAAAAAAAAAAAACAATTCTTATACCTTTTAATATATTTTTCTTCGGGAAATGGGAAACCTTTTTATTCAACTTTTCACTTTTCAGCTGAGCAGCCCCTGGTCAAAAACCATGGTTATGGCACACTCAGCAATTTTATTCTCAACTTTTTAGCTGTTACTCACTTCTGATTTTTATATATATATTTATATATTATTTTTCATTAAAACTATATTATATATTTTATTATGAGCCATATTTTTATTTACAGGTATAAATATGTATGTATGTATGTTTCCGTGCGAGGCCGGAAAGCTTTTCTTTTTCAGCATATATAATAATAAAATAACCAAGTACAATATTAAAACAATAAAGTAATAAGCCCGACTAGCTCATCTGAGACTGGGTTGATGTAGTGGGTCGAAGCCACACGTAAATGGGCGCCTAAGAAAAGAAAAAAGGAGAAGAAGGAGATCTAAAGAGATGGCCGTACGAGGATTTCTTTTGCGAAGTCATTCCATGCGAAGCCGCATCGATCACTTCGAGCCTGTTACGTACGCCCTTCCCCATACCAAGATTAACCCCGGCAAAACAACTGCCATTAGTTGAGGGTAGGGGCCGTAATGACTAACCACACTGCGATTGATAAAAGCAAAACAGCAAAAACAATTCGACAACTCATGGGTGTCGCGTGGCCAGAAC
This sequence comes from Drosophila suzukii, assembly GCF_043229965.1. Taxonomy (NCBI): domain Eukaryota; kingdom Metazoa; phylum Arthropoda; class Insecta; order Diptera; family Drosophilidae; genus Drosophila; species Drosophila suzukii. The sequence continues at coordinate 44,789,535 of NC_092082.1, forward strand.
AACGACCACGATCGACCTGCTCGTAACCGTAATCCAGTAAGGTGGCAAAGTGCACCAGCCGGCCATTGACTCCTAAAATAGGGGAAATGGAGAAACAGTACCCCTAGGTGGGAACACCTAGTTAATTCATCCAATATGGGGGCTAGCGAAAGCTCTAGTCCGGTATAAAAGACCCCAGCCAAATGGAGAAAGACAGAAATTGTCCTGATCTCTCCATGACGGTGGTCTAGAAGTGCAACTCCCGTCAACACAGACCACGACTAGAAGAAGGCTGGTGTCCAGAAGGATGTCTTGACGTTTCCCTAGGATCAACTTCACCCAGGAGAAAGTCCCGATAACCGGTCCTGCGATCGACCACAATCTGGAGGAAGTCAACCAGCAAAATCCCGAAGGACGAAAATAACTAGTGAACCAAGTGAATGGCCTAAAGACCCCAAGATGGGCGGCGAAACTTCCAAAGTGGCCGACAGCACCGCCAATGTGATTAATCACGTAGAGATCGTTGACCACAGGGACGATATTCAAGATGTCAACAGGACCCTGAAGCTCATAGCTGGACTACTACTGGTTATAGTGATCCTTAAAGTGGTCAGGATGTACAAGCGCTCTGTTCAGAGACGCCGCGACCAACATCACACCCTGGAGAAAGTGGTGACCCACATTGGAGCATAAGCCGAGCCGATACAGTGAAGTGAAACCACCAAAAAGACAATAAAAGCAGCAAAAAGACAATAGAAACAATACAAATAATAATAAATAAATTGCACTCCAATATTATAAACAAAAAAGTGAATCGCCAAAACAATCAAAAACAATTTGCGAGTACATGCATTTATGAATGCAAGTGTAAACAGAACCCCCAATTACATACGCTGAACAAGAAATTGGAGCTGCACCGACCAGCCCAGCCCGAGCATTGGAACTGACGTGTGCCTCAGTGGAACTCGCATACGATGCATACATACATACATATCTATACAGCGATAGTGTTATTTTTTTTTGTGTAACACAATTTTTGTGTTTTGTTTTTGTAAACCGCCTTCAAGTCTTGCACGTATATATGTATATAAACCAATTATAAAATCTCCCAAAGCCCAGGATCCGGAGCGTCGAGATCTCATCGCCCAGGATTAAAAAGAGGGTAAGTTTGTCGGAACACGGTTCCTTTTCTTATACATACATATATATATATATCCGTGCACCATGATTACATCAGAAGCTTTAGCAAAAACAATAGACACTGATCCACAATTTAACGTAAGAATTTTATACTTGTTATCAAAAGCGACCCTACCAATAACAGTGAATGAATTGGAATACTTATATATTGAGACCTTCCGTCTAGATTTTTCTCCACTTGCCCACTGTAATAAGACCGAAAAGGCTATCATTATCTCTACCGTTCCAACGGTCATTGTTCTTTCCCGTCTGGATAAGAATTTGTTTTTGGGCAATGTTAATACTTTCCTAGTTAAGACAAAGAATTAATCTGTTAGGAATACATGTAATAATATATAATAGCCACATATGATAATTGTTCCATATATATAATCAATTAGATATACTTTTCTTTTTATACCTTTTTATACATAATAATTAAATGTTAATTTTTCAGCGGCGAGTATCAGCCTTGTAATTGTATGACAATGGCAAGAGCCCTCTGAGCGACGTTTGCAGTCGTAAATAGTCAGCATTTTGCTGATGTGTGCACCTTCACAGGTGGTCAAATCGATACTCTCCGCTAAAACAAAAATTGTCAATTAATTTAATCCCCATATGAATTAGCCAAAATTATGTTACCCAACACCGACACACGCCGACCTAAATATGAACCAATAAATTTGTAATGTGAAAAAGTATTCGAAACCATGTTGTGCTAGAACTCTAACAAAGGGGGTGTGCTGACGCGAGGAGTGAAGTAGGTCAAGAACAATGACATAACTTTCGACGGACAACCTTGACAATAGGGGATCGTATTGCGCGGCCCGCGACGATACATTGGCACACGAATGTGTGAAGGGGAGGGAATATGGCCAACACACAGCCCGATCGTATTGCGATCAAGCGACAGCTAAGCTTGTTGGGCAGTGTGGACTGATGACTGACGAACTTGATGACTATTATTATTTTTCCAGGCACTTTTAATATTTATTCTCGTTATGTTGGAGAGGAGAGAAGCTTACCAAGATCCCACGACCCAAATACGACGTAGCTTATGCCGGCAAATGGTGCCTGAACATCGGACGCCTCTCCCTCGGCCCAAGTCCTTGTCAGGACTCGGGCACTAATATGCCCACGTAACAGTCTGTATGTCTGTATGTCTGTAAATCTGCATGTCTGTATGTCTGTATGTCTGTATGTCTGTATGTCTGTATGTCTGTATGTCTGTATGTCTGTATGTCTGTATGTCTGTAAGTCTGTATGTCTGTATGTCTGTATGTCTGTATGTCTGTATGTCTGTATGTGTGTATGTCTGTATGTCTGTATGTCTCTATGTCTGTATGTCTGTATGTCTGTATGTCTGTATGTCTGTATGTCTGTATGTCTGTATGTCTGTATGTCTGTATGTCTGTATGTCTGTATGTCTGTATGTCTGTATGTCTGTATGTCTGTATGTCTGTATGTCTGTATGTCTGTATGTCTGTATGTCTGTATGTCTGTATGTCTGTATGTCTGTATGTCTGTATGTCTGTATGTCTGTATGTCTGTATGTCTGTATGTCTGTATGTCTGTATGTCTGTATGTCTGTATGTCTGTATGTCTGTATGTCTGTATGTCTGTATGTCTGTATGTCTGTATGTCTGTCTGTCTGAATGTCTGTGTCTGTCTGTCTGTCTGGCTGGCTGTCTGAATGTCTGTCTGTATGTCTGTATGTCTGTATGTCTGTATGTCTGTATGTCTGTATGTCTGTATGTCTGTATGTCTGTATGTCTGTATGTCTGTATGTCTGTATGTCTGTATGTCTGTATGTCTGTATGTCTGTATGTCTGTATGTCTGTATGTCTGTATGTCTATATGTCTGTATGTCTGTCTGTCTGAATGTCTGTGTCTGTCTGTCTGGCTGTCTGTCTGAATGTCTGTCTGTATGTCTGTATGTCTGTATGTCTGTATGTCTGTATGTCTGTATGTCTGTATGTCTGTATGTCTGTATGTCTGTATGTCTGTATGTCTGTATGTCTGTATGTCTGTATGTCTGTATGTCTGTATGTCTGTATGGCTGTATGTCTGTATGTCTGTATGTCTGTATGTCTGTATGTCTGTATGTCTGTATGTCTGTATGTCTGTATGTCTGTATGTCTGTATGTCTGTATGTCTGTATGTGTGTATGTCTGTATGTCTGTATGTCTGTATGTCTGTATGTCTGTATGTCTGTATGTCTGTATGTCTGTATGTCTGTATGTCTGTATGTCTGTATGTCTGTATGTCTGTATGTCTGTATGTCTGTATGTCTGTATGTCTGTATGTCTGTATGTCTGTATGTCTAAATGTCTGTCTGTCTGTATGTCTGTATGTCTGTATGTCTGTATGTCTGTATGTCTGTATGTCTGTATGTCTGTATGTCTGTATGTCTGTATGTCTGTATGTCTGTATGTCTGTATGTCTGTATGTCTGTATGTCTGTATGTCTGTATGTCTGTATGTCTGTATGTCTGTATGTCTGTATGTCTGTGTGTTTGTATGTCTGTATGCCTGTCTGAATGTCTGTCTGTCTGTCTATCTGAATGTCTGTCTGTCTGTCTGTCTGTCTGTCTGAATGTCTGTCTGTCTGTCTGTCTGAATGTCTGTCTGTCTGTCTGAATGTCTGTCTGTCTGAATGTCTGAATGTCTGTCTGTCTGTCTGTCTGTCTGAATGTCTGTCTGTCTGTCTGTCTGTCTGTCTGAATGTCTGTCTGTCTGTCTGTCTGTCTGAATGTCTGTCTGTCTGAATGTCTGTCTGTCTGTCTGACTGTCTGTCTGTCTGTATGTCTGTCTGTCTGAATGTCTGAATGTCTGTCTGTCTGTCTGTCTGAATGTCTGTCTGTCTGAATGTCTGTCTGTCTGTCTGTCTGTCTGTCTGAATGTCTGTCTGTCTGAATGTCTGTCTGTCTGTCTGACTGTCTGTCTGTCTGTATGTCTGTCTGTCTGTCTGAATGTCTGTCTGTCTGTCTGAATGTCTGTCTGAATGTCTGTCTGTCTGTCTGACTGACTGTCTGTCTAAATGTCTGTCTGTCTGAATGTCTGACTGTCTGTCTGATTGACTGTCTGAATGTCTGTTTGTCTGTCTGTCTGAATGTCTGTCTGTCTGTCTGTCTGAATGTCTGTCTGTCTGACTGTCTGTCTGACTGTCTGTCTGTCTGTCTGTCTGTCTGTCTGTCTGAATGTCTGTCCGAATGTCTGTCTGTCTGAATGTCTGAATGTTTGTCTGTCTGTCTGTCTGACTGTCTGTCTGAATGTCTGTTTGTCTGTCTGTCTGTCCGAATGTCTGTCTGTCTGAATGTTTGTCTGTCTGTTTATCTGTCTGTCTGACTGTCTGTCTGTCTGTCTGTCTGTCTGAATGTCTGTCTGTCTGTCTGTCTGTCTGTCTGTCTGAATATCTGTCTGAATGTCTGTCTGTCTGTCTGAATGTCTGTCGGTCTGTCTGTCTGGCTGGCTGGCTGTCTGTCTGTATGTCTTACAAAAAAAACACAAATATTAACTATTATGGTAAAATAAATATTCCTAAAAAAAACATATTGCTAACTATTTAATTGTTTATGTTTTTTCTTTTCTTATTAAAAAAAAACAAAAAACCAAAAAAATATTTAGTACATTTAACTTTATTTTATAAAAACTAAATAGGTATTAATGTAGCAAATTATTGAAAAAACTAAAAAACAAAAAAAAAGTATGAGTAGGTTGTAGTAACGTAAAATAAGTAATATATATTTAAATTTATTTGGTAACATTAATAGTTATGCCTTCCGTACGGTACGTTGCAAAGCAACGGCCTCCTCGTGGTGTTCCCTGGGTACCGATTTTAACATAGTAATCGGGAGCAAATTCGAGCGGCGAAAAACACACATGAAGGCATATTTATTTTAAAGTTTGTTATCTGAGTAACGGGTATCTGATAGGCGAGGTACTCGACTATAGCGTTCTTCCTTGTTTTTTTATCATTATGGTACTGATTTTAATTTTGCTAAGTTTTACAGAAACTGTATTTTATTTCAGCTATCAAAGCTCATATATTGGCTAATCTAGCACGGATTTTAATGTTCCATAGTTTAAAAATGTTCTGGAAACTCTAGGGAAACATTTAATTTTATTATTTTATTATTATGGTACTGATTTTAATTTTGCTAAGTTTTACAGAAACTGTATTTTATTTCAGCTATCAAAGCTCATATATTGGCTAATCTAGAACGGATTTTAAATTTCCATAGCTTAAAAATGTTCTGAAAGCTCTAGGGAAACATTTAATTTTATTATACCCGTTACTCGTAGAGTAAAAGGGTATACTAGATTCATCGGATAGTATGTAAGAGGCAGAAGGAAGCGTTTCCGACCCCATAAAGTATATATATTCTTGATCAGGATCACTAGCCGAGTCGATCTAGCAATGTCCGTCTGTCCGTCTGTCTGTCCGGATGAACGCTGAGATCTCGGAAACTATGGGAGCTAGGCTATTGAGATTTGGCGTGCAGATTCCTGAGCTTCTTACGCAGCGCAAGTTTGTTTCAGTAGAGTACCACGCCCACCCTAACGCCCATAAACCTCCCACAAACTTCAAAAAATCGTAAATATGAACGTGGATATCTCGGAAACTATCAAAGATTGAAAATTCAGATTTAGATTCTGTAGCCTTATACGCAGCGCAAGTTTGTTACGCGAATATGCCACGCCCACTCTAATGCCGACAAACCGCGTCTGAATGTCTGTCTGTCTGTCTGACTGTCTGTCTGTCTGTATGTCTGTCTGTCTGTCTGTCTGTCTGAATGTCTGTCTGAATGTCTGTCTGTCTGTCTGAATGTCTGTCTGTCTGTCTGTCTGTCTGTCTGCCTATCTGTCTGCCTGCTGTCTGTCTGTCTGTCTGAATGTCTGTCTGTCTGTCTGAATGTCTGTGTCTGTCTGTCTGAATGTCTGGCTGTCTGTCTGAATGTCTGTCTGAATGTCTGTCTGTCTGTCTGAATGTCTGTCTGTCTGTCTGTCTGAATGTCTGCCTGTCTGTCTGAATGTCTGTCTGTCTGTCTGTCTGAATGTCTGTCTGTCTGTCTGTCCGACTGACTGTCTGTCTGAATGTCTGTCTGTCTGAATGTCTGGCTGTCTGTCCGACTGACTGTCTGTCTGAATGTCTGTCTGTCTGAATGTCTGTCTGTCTGAATGACTGTCTGTCTGTCTGTCTGATTGTCTGTCTGTCTGTCTGAATGTCTGTCTGTCTGTCTGTCTGTCTGTCTGTCTGAATGTCTGTCTGTCTGTCTGTCTGTCTGTCTGCCTGTCTGTCTGCCTGCTGTCTGTCTGTCTGTCTGTCTGAATGTCTGTCTGTCTGTCTGAATGTCTGTGTCTGTCTGTCTGAATGTCTGGCTGTCTGTCTGAATGTGTGTCTGTCTGAATGTCTGTCTGTCTGTCTGAATGTCTGTCTGTCTGTCTGAATGTCTGTATGTCTGTATGTCTGTATGTCTGTATGTCTGTATGTCTGTATGTCTGTATGTCTGTATGTCTGTATGTCTGTATGTCTGTCTGTCTGTCTGTCTGTCTGTCTGTCTGTCTGTCTGTCTGTCTGTCTGTCTGTCTGTCGGTCTGTCTGTCTGTCTGTCTGTATGTCTGTATGTCTGTATGTCTGTATGTCTGTATGTCTGTATGTCTGTATGTCTGTATGTCTGTATGTCTGTATGTCTGTATGTCTGTATGTCTGTATGTCTGTATGTCTGTATGTCTGTATGTCTGTATGTCTGTATGTCTGTATGTCTGTATGTCTGTATGTCTGTATGTCTGTATGTCTGTATGTCTGTATGTCTGTATGTCTGTATGTCTGTATGTCTGTATGTCTGTATGTCTGTATGTCTGTATGTCTGTATGTCTGTATGTCTGTATGTCTGTATGTCTGTATGTCTGTATGTCTGTATGTCTGTATGTCTGTATGTCTGTATGTCTGTATGTCTGTATGTCTGTATGTCTGTATGTCTGTATGTCTGTATGTCTGTATGTCTGTATGTCTGTATGTCTGTATGTCTGTATGTCTGTATGTCTGTATGTCTGTATGTCTGTATGTCTGTATGTCTGTATGTCTGTATGTCTGTATGTCTGTATGTCTGTATGTCTGTATGTCTGTATGTCTGTATGTCTGTATGTCTGTATGTCTGTATGTCTGTATGTCTGTATGTCTGTATGTCTGTATGTCTGTATGTCTGTATGTCTGTATGTCTGTATGTCTGTATGTCTGTATGTCTGTATGTCTGTATGTCTGTATGTCTGTATGTCTGTATGTCTGTATGTCTGTATGTCTGTATGTCTGTATGTCTGTATGTCTGTATGTCTGTATGTCTGTATGTCTGTATGTCTGTATGTCTGTATGTCTGTATGTCTGTATGTCTGTATGTCTGTATGTCTGTATGTCTGTATGTCTGTATGTCTGTATGTCTGTATGTCTGTATGTCTGTATGTCTGTATGTCTGTATGTCTGTATGTCTGTATGTCTGTATGTCTGTATGTCTGTATGTCTGTATGTCTGTATGTCTGTATGTCTGTATGTCTGTATTTCTGAATGTCTGTATGTCTGTATGTCTGTATGTCTGTATGTCTGTATGTCTGTATGTCTGTATGTCTGTATGTCTGTATGTCTGTATGTCTGTATGTCTGTATGTCTGTATGTCTGTATGTCTGTATGCCTGTATGCCTGTATGTCTGTATGTCTGTATGTCTGTATGTCTGTATGTCTGTATGTCTGTATGTCTGTATGTCTGTATGTCTGTATGTCTGTATGTCTGTATGTCTGTATGTCTGTATGTCTGTATGTCTGTATGTCTGTATGTCTGTATGTCTGTATGTCTGTATGTCTGTATGTCTGTATGTCTGTATGTCTGTATGTCTGTATGTCTGTATGTCTGTATGTCTGTATGTCTGTATGTCTGTATGTCTGTATGTCTGTATGTCTGTATGTCTGTATGTCTGTATGTCTGTATGTCTGTATGTCTGTATGTCTGTATGTCTGTATGTCTGTATGTCTGTATGTCTGTATGTCTGTATGTCTGTATGTCTGTATGTCTGTATGTCTGTATGTCTGTATGTCTGTATGTCTGTATGTCTGTATGTCTGTATGTCTGTATGTCTGTATGTCTGTATGTCTGTATGTCTGTATGTCTGTATGTCTGTATGTCTGTATGTCTGTATGTCTGTATGTCTGTATGTCTGTATGTCTGTATGTCTGTATGTCTGTATGTCTGTATGTCTGTATGTCTGTATGTCTGTATGTCTGTATGTCTGTATGTCTGTATGTCTGTATGTCTGTATGTCTGTATGTCTGTATGTCTGTATTTCTGAATGTCTGTATGTCTGTATGTCTGTATGTCTGTATGTCTGTATGTCTGTATGTCTGTATGTCTGTATGTCTGTATGTCTGTATGTCTGTATGTCTGTATGTCTGTATGTCTGTATGTCTGTATGTCTGTATGTCTGTATGTCTGTATGTCTGTATGTCTGTATGTCTGTATGTCTGTATGTCTGTATGTCTGTATGTCTGTATGTCTGTATGTCTGTATGTCTGTATGTCTGTATGTCTGTATGTCTGTATGTCTGTATGTCTGTATGTCTATATGTCTGTATGTCTGTCTGGCTGAATGTCTGTCGGTCTGTCTGTCTGGCTGGCTGGCTGTCTGTCTGTATGTCTTACAAAAAAAACACAAATATTAACTATTATGGTAAAATAAATATTCCTAAAAAAAACATATTGCTAACTATTTAATTATTTATGTTTTTTCTTTTCTTATTAAAAAAAAAACAAAAAAACAAAAAAATATTTATTACATTTAACTTTATTTTATAAAAACTAAATAGGTATTAATGTAGGAAATTATTGAAAAAACTAAAAAACAAAAAAAAGTATGAGTAGGTTGTAGTAACGTAAAATAAGTAATATATATTTAAATTTATTTGGTAACATTAATAGTTATGCCTTCCGTACGGTACGTTGCAAAGCAACGGCCTCCTCGTGGTGTTCCCTGGGTACCGATTTTAACATAGTAATCGGGAGCAAATTCGAGCGGCGAAAAACACACATGAAGGCATATTTATTTTAAAGTTTGTTATCTGAGTAACGGGTATCTGATAGGCGAGGTACTCGACTATAGCGTTCTTCCTTGTTTTTTTATCATTATGGTACTGATTTTAATTTTGCTAAGTTTTACAGAAACTGTATTTTATTTCAGCTATCAAAGCTCATATATTGGCTAATCTAGCACGGATTTTAATGTTCCATAGTTTAAAAATGTTCTGGAAACTCTAGGGAAACATTTAATTTTATTATTTTATTATTATGGTACTGATTTTAATTTTGCTAAGTTTTACAGAAACTGTATTTTATTTCAGCTATCAAAGCTCATATATTGGCTAATCTAGAACGGATTTTAATTTCCCATAGCTTAAAAATGTTCTGAAAGCTCTAGGGAAACATTTAATTTTATTATACCCGTTACTCGTAGAGTAAAAGGGTATACTAGATTCGTCGGATAGTATGTAAGAGGCAGAAGGAAGCGTTTCCGACCCCATAAAGTATATATATTCTTGATCAGGATCACTAGTTGAGTCGATCTAGCAATGTCCGTCTGTCCGTCTGTCTGTCCGGATGAACGCTGAGATCTCGGAAACTATGGGAGCTAGGCTATTGAGATTTGGCGTGCAGATTCCTGAGCTTCTTACGCAGCGCAAGTTTGTTTCAGTAGAGTGCCACGCCCACCCTAACGCCCATAAACCTCCCACAAACTTCAAAAAATCGTAAATATGAACGTGGATATCTCGGAAACTATCAAAGATTGAAAATTCAGATTTAGATTCTGTAGCCTTATACGCAGCGCAAGTTTGTTACGCGAATATGCCACGCCCACTCTAATGCCGACAAACCGCGTCTGAATGTCTGTCTGTCTGTCTGACTGTCTGTCTGTCTGTATGTCTGTCTGTCTGTCTGTCTGTCTGAATGTCTGTCTGAATGTCTGTCTGTCTGTCTGAATGTCTGTCTGTCTGTCTGTCTGTCTGTCTGCCTGTCTGTCTGCCTGCTGTCTGTCTGTCTGTCTGAATGTCTGTCTGTCTGTCTGAATGTCTGTGTCTGTCTGTCTGAATGTCTGGCTGTCTGTCTGAATGTCTGTCTGAATGTCTGTCTGTCTGTCTGAATGTCTGTCTGTCTGTCTGTCTGAATGTCTGTCTGTCTGTCTGAATGTCTGTCTGTCTGTCTGTCTGAATGTCTGTCTGTCTGTCTGTCCGACTGACTGTCTGTCTGAATGTCTGTCTGTCTGAATGTCTGGCTGTCTGTCTGTCTGTCCGACTGACTGTCTGTCTGAATGTCTGTCTGTCTGAATGTCTGTCTGTCTGAATGACTGTCTGTCTGTCTGTCTGATTGTCTGTCTGTCTGTCTGTCTGTCTGAATGTCTGTCTGTCTGTCTGTCTGTCTGTCTGTCTGAATGTCTGTCTGTCTGTCTGTCTGTCTGTCTGCCTGTCTGTCTGCCTGCTGTCTGTCTGTCTGTCTGTCTGAATGTCTGTCTGTCTGTCTTAATGTCTGTGTCTGTCTATCTGAATGTCTGGCTGTCTGTCTGAATGTCTGTCTGTCTGAATGTCTGTCTGTCTGTCTGAATGTCTGTCTGTCTGTCTGTCTGAAAGTCTGTCTGTCTGTCTGAATGTCTGTATGTCTGTATGTCTGTATGTCTGTATGTCTGTATGTCTGTATGTCTGTATGTCTGTATGTCTGTATGTCTGTATGTCTGTATGTCTGTATGTCTGTATGTCTGTCTGTCTGTCTGTCTGTCTGTCTGTCTGTCTGTCTGTCTGTCTGTCTGTCTGTCTGTCTGTCTGTCTGTCTGTATGTCTGTATGTCTGTATGTCTGTATGTCTGTATGTCTGTATGTCTGTATGTCTGTATGTCTGTATGTCTGTATGTCTGTATGTCTGTATGTCTGTATGTCTGTATGTCTGTATGTCTGTATGTCTGTATGTCTGTATGTCTGTATGTCTGTATGTCTGTATGTCTGTATGTCTGTATGTCTGTATGTCTGTATGTCTGTATGTCTGTATGTCTGTATGTCTGTATGTCTGTATGTCTGTATGTCTGTATGTCTGTATGTCTGTATGTCTGTATGTCTGTATGTCTGTATGTCTGTATGTCTGTATGTCTGTATGTCTGTATGTCTGTATGTCTGTATGTCTGTATGTCTGTATGTCTGTATGTCTGTATGTCTGTATGTCTGTATGTCTGTATGTCTGTATGTCTGTATGTCTGTATGTCTGTATGTCTGTATGTCTGTATGTCTGTATGTCTGTATGTCTGTATGTCTGTATGTCTGTATGTCTGTATGTCTGTATGTCTGTATGTCTGTATGTCTGTATGTCTGTATGTCTGTATGTCTGTATGTCTGTATGTCTGTATGTCTGTATGTCTGTATGTCTGTATGTCTGTATGTCTGTATGTCTGTATGTCTGTATGTCTGTATGTCTGTATGTCTGTATGTCTGTATGTCTGTATGTCTGTATGTCTGTATGTCTGTATGTCTGTATGTCTGTATGTCTGTATGTCTGTATGTCTGTATGTCTGTATGTCTGTATGTCTGTATGTCTGTATGTCTGTATGTCTGTATGTCTGTATGTCTGTATGTCTGTATGTCTGTATGTCTGTATGTCTGTATGTCTGTATGTCTGTATGTCTGTATGTCTGTATGTCTGTATGTCTGTATGTCTGTATGTCTGTATGTCTGTATGTCTGTATGTCTGTATGCCTGTATGTCTGTATGTCTGTATGTCTGTATGTCTGTATGTCTGTATGTCTGTATGTCTGTATGTCTGTATGTCTGTATGTCTGTATGTCTGTATGTCTGTATGTCTGTATGTCTGTATGTCTGTATGTCTGTATGTCTGTATGTCTGTATGTCTGTATGTCTGTATGTCTGTATGTCTGTATGTCTGTATGTCTGTATGTCTGTATGTCTGTATGTCTGTATGTCTGTATGTCTGTATGTCTGTATGTCTGTATGTCTGTATGTCTGTATGTCTGTATGTCTGTATGTCTGTATGTCTGTATGTCTGTATGTCTGTATGTCTGTATGTCTGTATGTCTGTATGTCTGTATGTCTGTATGTCTGTATGTCTGTATGTCTGTATGTCTGTATGTCTGTATGTCTGTATGTCTGTATGTCTGTATGTCTGTATGTCTGTATGTCTGTATGTCTGTATGTCTGTATGTCTGTATGTCTGTATGTCTGTATGTCTGTATGTCTGTATGTCTGTATGTCTGTATGTCTGTATGTCTGTATGTCTGTATGTCTGTATGTCTGTATGTCTGTATGTCTGTATGTCTGTATGTCTGTATGTCTGTATGTCTGTATGTCTGTATGTCTGTATGTCTGTATGTCTGTATGTCTGTATGTCTGTATGTCTGTATGTCTGTATGTCTGTATGTCTGTATGTCTGTATGTCTGTATGTCTGTATGTCTGTATGTCTGTATGTCTGTATGTCTGTATGTCTGTATGTCTGTATGTCTGTATGTCTGTATGTCTGTATGTCTGTATGTCTGTATGTCTGTATGTCTGTATGTCTGTATGTCTGTATGTCTGTATGTCTGTATGTCTGTATGTCTGTATGTCTGTATGTCTGTATGTCTGTATGTCTGTATGTCTGTATGTCTGTATGTCTGTATGTCTGTATGTCTGTATGTCTGTATGTCTGTATGTCTGTATGTCTGTATGTCTGTATGTCTGTATGTCTGTATGTCTGTATGTCTGTATGTCTGTATGTCTGTATTTCTGAATGTCTGTATGTCTGTATGTCTGTATGTCTGTATGTCTGTATGTCTGTATGTCTGTATGTCTGTATGTCTGTATGTCTGTATGTCTGTATGTCTGTATGTCTGTATGTCTGTATGTCTGTATGTCTGTATGTCTGTATGTCTGTATGTCTGTATGTCTGTATGTCTGTATGTCTGTATGCCTGTATGTCTGTATGTCTGTATGTCTGTATGCCTGTATGTCTGTATGCCTGTATGTCTGTATGTCTGTATGTCTGTATGTCTGTATGTCTGTATGTCTGTATGTCTGTATGTCTATATGTCTGTATGTCTGTCTGGCTGAATGTCTGTCGGTCTGTCTGTCTGGCTGGCTGGCTGTCTGTCTGTATGTCTTACAAAAAAAACACAAATATTAACTATTATGGTAAAATAAATATTCCTAAAAAAAACATATTGCTAACTATTTAATTGTTTATGTTTTTTCTTTTCTTATTAAAAAAAAAAACAAAAAACCAAAAAAATATTTATTACATTTAACTTTATTTTATAAAAACTAAATAGGTATTAATGTAGCAAATTATTGAAAAAACTAAAAAACAAAAAAAAAGTATGAGTAGGTTGTAGTAACGTAAAATAAGTAATATATATTTAAATTTATTTGGTAACATTAATAGTTATGCCTTCCGTACGGTACGTTGCAAAGCAACGGCCTCCTCGTGGTGTTCCCTGGGTACCGATTTTAACATAGTAATCGGGAGCAAATTCGAGCGGCGAAAAACACACATGAAGGCATATTTATTTTAAAGTTTGTTATCTGAGTAACGGGTATCTGATAGGCGAGGTACTCGACTATAGCGTTCTTCCTTGTTTTTTTATCATTATGGTACTGATTTTAATTTTGCTAAGTTTTACAGAAACTGTATTTTATTTCAGCTATCAAAGCTCATATATTGGCTAATCTAGCACGGATTTTAATGTTCCATAGTTTAAAAATGTTCTGGAAACTCTAGGGAAACATTTAATTTTATTATTTTATTATTATGGTACTGATTTTAATTTTGCTAAGTTTTACAGAAACTGTATTTTATTTCAGCTATCAAAGCTCATATATTGGCTAATCTAGAACGGATTTTAATTTTCCATAGCTTAAAAATGTTCTGAAAGCTCTAGGGAAACATTTAATTTTATTATACCCGTTACTCGTAGAGTAAAAGGGTATACTAGATTCGTCGGATAGTATGTAAGAGGCAGAAGGAAGCGTTTCCGACCCCATAAAGTATATATATTCTTGATCAGGATCACTAGTTGAGTCGATCTAGCAATGTCCGTCTGTCCGTCTGTCTGTCCGGATGAACGCTGAGATCTCGGAAACTATGGGAGCTAGGCTATTGAGATTTGGCGTGCAGATTCCTGAGCTTCTTACGCAGCGCAAGTTTGTTTCAGTAGAGTGCCACGCCCACCCTAACGCCCATAAACCTCCCACAAACTTCAAAAAATCGTAAATATGAACGTGGATATCTCGGAAACTATCAAAGATTGAAAATTCAGATTTAGATTCTGTAGCCTTATACGCAGCGCAAGTTTGTTACGCGAATATGCCACGCCCACTCTAATGCCGACAAACCGCGTCTGAATGTCTGTCTGTCTGTCTGACTGTCTGTCTGTCTGTATGTCTGTCTGTCTGTCTGTCTGTCTGAATGTCTGTCTGAATGTCTGTCTGTCTGTCTGAATGTCTGTCTGTCTGTCTGTCTGTCTGTCTGCCTGTCTGTCTGCCTGCTGTCTGTCTGTCTGTCTGAATGTCTGTCTGTCTGTCTGAATGTCTGTGTCTGTCTGTCTGAATGTCTGGCTGTCTGTCTGAATGTCTGTCTGAATGTCTGTCTGTCTGTCTGAATGTCTGTCTGTCTGTCTGTCTGAATGTCTGTCTGTCTGTCTGAATGTCTGTCTGTCTGTCTGTCTGAATGTCTGTCTGTCTGTCTGTCCGACTGACTGTCTGTCTGAATGTCTGTCTGTCTGAATGTCTGTCTGTCTGTCCGTCTGACTGTCTGTCTGAATGTCTGTCTGTCTGAATGTCTGTCTGTCTGAATGACTGTCTGTCTGTCTGTCTGATTGTCTGTCTGTCTGTCTGTCTGTCTGAATGTCTGTCTGTCTGTCTGTCTGTCTGTCTGAATGTCTGTCTGTCTGTCTGTCTGTCTGTCTGCCTGTCTGTCTGCCTGCTGTCTGTCTGTCTGTCTGTCTGAATGTCTGTCTGTCTGTCTGAATGTCTGTGTCTGTCTGTCTGAATGTCTGGCTGTCTGTCTGAATGTCTGTCTGTCTGAATGTCTGTCTGTCTGTCTGAATGTCTGTCTGTCTGTCTGTCTGAATGTCTGTCTGTCTGTCTGAATGTCTGTATGTCTGTATGTCTGTATGTCTGTATGTCTGTATGTCTGTATGTCTGTATGTCTGTATGTCTGTATGTCTGTATGTCTGTATGTCTGTATGTCTGTATGTCTGTATGTATGTATGTCTGTATGTCTGTATGTCTGTATGTCTGTATGTCTGTATGTCTGTATGTCTGTATGTCTGTATGTCTGTATGTCTGTATGTTTGTATGTCTGTCTGTCTGTCTGTCTGTCTGTCTGTCTGTCTGTCTGTCTGTCTGTCTGTCTGTCTGTCTGTCTGTCTGTCTGTCTGTCTGTCTGTCTGTCTGTCTGTCTGTCTGTATGTCTGTATGTCTGTATGTCTGTATGTCTGTATGTCTGTATGTCTGTATGTCTGTATGTCTGTATGTCTGTATGTCTGTATGTCTGTATGTCTGTATGTCTGTATGTCTGTATGTCTGTATGTCTGTATGTCTGTATGTCTGTATGTCTGTATGTCTGTATGTCTGTATGTCTGTATGTCTGTATGTCTGTATGTCTGTATGTCTGTATGTCTGTATGTCTGTATGTCTGTATGTCTGTATGTCTGTATGTCTGTATGTCTGTATGTCTGTATGTCTGTATGTCTGTATGTCTGTATGTCTGTATGTCTGTATGTCTGTATGTCTGTATGTCTGTATGTCTGTATGTCTGTATGTCTGTATGTCTGTATGTCTGTATGTCTGTATGTCTGTATGTCTGTATGTCTGTATGTCTGTATGTCTGTATGTCTGTATGTCTGTATGTCTGTATGTCTGTATGTCTGTATGTCTGTATGTCTGTATGTCTGTATGTCTGTATGTCTGTATGTCTGTATGTCTGTATGTCTGTATGTCTGTATGTCTGTATGTCTGTATGTCTGTATGTCTGTATGTCTGTATGTCTGTATGTCTGTATGTCTGTATGTCTGTATGTCTGTATGTCTGTATGCCTGTATGCCTGTATGTCTGTATGTCTGTATGTCTGTATGTCTGTATGTCTGTATGTCTGTATGTCTGTATGTCTGTATGTCTGTATGTCTGTATGTCTGTATGTCTGTATGTCTGTATGTCTGTATGTCTGTATGT
Organism: Drosophila suzukii; assembly: GCF_043229965.1. NCBI lineage: Eukaryota > Metazoa > Arthropoda > Insecta > Diptera > Drosophilidae > Drosophila > Drosophila suzukii. Next base: position 44,805,932 of record NC_092082.1, read on the forward strand.
CTGTATGTCTGTATGTCTGTATGTCTGTATGTCTGTATGTCTGTATGTCTGTATGTCTGTATGTCTGTATGTCTGTATGTCTGTATGTCTGTATGTCTGTATGTCTGTATGTCTGTATGTCTGTATGTCTGTATGTCTGTATGTCTGTATGTCTGTATGTCTGTATGTCTGTATGTCTGTATGTCTGTATGTCTGTATGTCTGTATGTCTGTATGTCTGTATGTCTGTATGTCTGTATGTCTGTATGTCTGTATGTCTGTATGTCTGTATGTCTGTATGTCTGTATGTCTGTATGTCTGTATGTCTGTATGTCTGTATGTCTGTATGTCTGTATGTCTGTATGTCTGTATGTCTGTATGTCTGTATGTCTGTATGTCTGTATGTCTGTATGTCTGTATGTCTGTATGTCTGTATGTCTGTATGTCTGTATGTCTGTATGTCTGTATGTCTGTATGTCTGTATGTCTGTATGTCTGTATGTCTGTATGTCTGTATGTCTGTATGTCTGTATGTCTGTATGTCTGTATGTCTGTATGTCTGTATGTCTGTATGTCTGTATGTCTGTATTAGACATATACGCCGCCGAGCCACGCCGCCGCCGCCGCCGATTTTTTGCTTTTTTGACGCGCCGCCGCCGAGTCACGTAAAAACCGGCGCGGCGGCGGCGGCGGCGGCGTTCGGCGTCATACAAATTTTTATTCATTTTATAAATAAAAAAGGTTATTATTAATATATCCTAAAAAAAATTTCGACAATAATCGCTTTCAGTTATCGATTAAATGTAAGGAAAGTTTTTCTTAAGAATTTTTTTTAATAGTTTAATAATGAAGACAATGAATTTCAATTTCAATCAATTTCAATAAATCTCAAAACTGTCAAGTCAAGAAAAGACAATGAATCTCAAAACTGTCAAATCAAGAAGAGACTGTTATTTTGTTTTAATTTTAGTTTAAGTTGTTATTTCGCTTTACTTACTTATTAATTATGAAGTCAATAATTTCAGTTTAATTTGTTATTTCGCTTAACTTACTTATTAATTATCAAGTCAAGAAAAGGCTCTTATTTAGTTTTAGTTTAATTTGTTATTTTGCTTGACTCACTTATTAATAAAAGGAAAAAAAATCAGTTTATTAAATGCTTACGCCGCCAGCCGCCGACAATTTCACCGGCGGCGTACCCGCCGCCGCCGCCGGTTCTTTCTAACGGCTACGCCGCCGCCGCTGGGTAATTTAGAACTCTACGCCGCCGCCGCTGCTGAAACCATCGGCGTAAACCTCTAGTCTGTATGTCTGTATGTCTGTATGTCTGTATGTCTGTATGTCTGTATGTCTGTATGTCTGTATGTCTGTATGTCTGTATGTCTGTATGTCTGTATGTCTGTATGTCTGTATGTCTGTATGTCTGTATGTCTGTATGTCTGTATGTCTGTATGTCTGTATGTCTGTATGTCTGTATGTCTGTATGTCTGTATGTCTGTATGTCTGTATGTCTGTATGTCTGTATGTCTGTATGTCTGTATGTCTGTATGTCTGTATGTCTGTATGTCTGTATGTCTGTATGTCTGTATGTCTGTATGTCTGTATGTCTGTATGTCTGTATGTCTGTATGTCTGTATGTCTGTATGTCTGTATGTCTGTATGTCTGTATGTCTGTATGTCTGTATGTCTGTATGTCTGTATGTCTGTATGTCTGTATGTCTGTATGTCTGTATGTCTGTATGTCTGTATGTCTGTATGTCTGTATGTCTGTATGTCTGTATGTCTGTATGTCTGTATGTCTGTATGTCTGTATGTCTGTATGTCTGTATGTCTGTATGTCTGTATGTCTGTATGTCTGTATGTCTGTATGTCTGTATGTCTGTATGTCTGTATGTCTGTATGTCTGTATGTCTGTATGTCTGTATGTCTGTATGTCTGTATGTCTGTATGTCTGTATGTCTGTATGTCTGTATGTCTGTATGTCTGTATGTCTGTATGTCTGTATGTCTGTATGTCTGTATGTCTGTATGTCTGTATGTCTGTATGTCTGTATGTCTGTATGTCTGTATGCCTGTATGCCTGTATGTCTGTATGTCTGTATGTCTGTATGTCTGTATGTCTGTATGTCTGTATGTCTGTATGTCTGTATGTCTGTATGTCTGTATGTCTGTATGTCTGTATGTCTGTATGTCTGTATGTCTGTATGTCTGTATGTCTGTATGTCTGTATGTCTGTATGTCTGTATGTCTGTATGTCTGTATGTCTGTATGTCTGTATGTCTGTATGTCTGTATGTCTGTATGTCTGTATGTCTGTATGTCTGTATGTCTGTATGTCTGTATGTCTGTATGTCTGTATGTCTGTATGTCTGTATGTCTGTATGTCTGTATGTCTGTATGTCTGTATGTCTGTATGTCTGTATGTCTGTATGTCTGTATGTCTGTATGTCTGTATGTCTGTATGTCTGTATGTCTGTATGTCTGTATGTCTGTATGTCTGTATGTCTGTATGTCTGTATGTCTGTATGTCTGTATGTCTGTATGTCTGTATGTCTGTATGTCTGTATGTCTGTATGTCTGTATGTCTGTATGTCTGTATGTCTGTATGTCTGTATGTCTGTATGTCTGTATGTCTGTATGTCTGTATGTCTGTATGTCTGTATGTCTGTATGTCTGTATGTCTGTATGTCTGTATGTCTGTATGTCTGTATGTCTGTATGTCTGTATGTCTGTATGTCTGTATGTCTGTATGTCTGTATGTCTGTATGTCTGTATGTCTGTATGTCTGTATGTCTGTATGTCTGTATGTCTGTATGTCTGTATGTCTGTATGTCTGTATGTCTGTATGTCTGTATGTCTGTATGTCTGTATGTCTGTATGTCTGTATGTCTGTATGTCTGTATGTCTGTATGTCTGTATGTCTGTATGTCTGTATGTCTGTATGTCTGTATGTCTGTATGTCTGTATGTCTGTATGTCTGTATGTCTGTATGTCTGTATGTCTGTATGTCTGTATGTCTGTATGTCTGTATGTCTGTATGTCTGTATGTCTGTATGTCTGTATGTCTGTATGTCTGTATGTCTGTATGTCTGTATGTCTGTATGTCTGTATGTCTGTATGTCTGTATGTCTGTATGTCTGTATGTCTGTATGTCTGTATGTCTGTATGTCTGTATGTCTGTATGTCTGTATGTCTGTATGTCTGTATGTCTGTATGTCTGTATGTCTGTATGTCTGTATGTCTGTATGTCTGTATGTCTGTATGTCTGTATGTCTGTATGTCTGTATGTCTGTATGTCTGTATGTCTGTATGCCTGTCTGTCTGTCTGTCTGCCTGTCTGTCTGCCTGCTGTCTGTCTGTCTGTCTGAATGTCTGTCTGTCTGTCTGAATGTCTGTGTCTGTCTGTCTGAATGTCTGGCTGTCTGTCTGAATGTCTGTCTGAATGTCTGTCTGTCTGTCTGAATGTCTGTCTGTCTGTCTGTCTGAATGTCTGTCTGTCTGTCTGAATGTCTGTCTGTCTGTCTGTCTGAATGTCTGTCTGTCTGTCTGTCCGACTGACTGTCTGTCTGAATGTCTGTCTGTCTGAATGTCTGGCTGTCTGTCTGTCTGTCCGTCTGACTGTCTGTCTGAATGTCTGTCTGTCTGAATGTCTGTCTGTCTGAATGACTGTCTGTCTGTCTGTCTGATTGTCTGTCTGTCTGTCTGTCTGTCTGAATGTCTGTCTGTCTGTCTGTCTGTCTGTCTGTCTGAATGTCTGTCTGTCTGTCTGTCTGTCTGTCTGCCTGTCTGTCTGCCTGCTGTCTGTCTGTCTGTCTGTCTGAATGTCTGTCTGTCTGTCTGAATGTCTGTGTCTGTCTGTCTGAATGTCTGGCTGTCTGTCTGAATGTCTGTCTGTCTGAATGTCTGTCTGTCTGTCTGAATGTCTGTCTGTCTGTCTGTCTGAATGTCTGTCTGAATGTCTGTATGTCTGTATGTCTGTATGTCTGTATGTCTGGATGTCTGTATGTCTGTATGTCTGTATGTCTGTATGTCTGTATGTCTGTATGTCTGTATGTCTGTATGTCTGTATGTATGTATGTCTGTATGTCTGTATGTCTGTATGTCTGTATGTCTGTATGTCTGTATGTCTGTATGTCTGTATGTCTGTATGTCTGTATGTCTGTATGTCTGTCTGTCTGTCTGTCTGTCTGTCTGTCTGTCTGTCTGTCTGTCTGTCTGTCTGTCTGTCTGTCTGTCTGTCTGTCTGTATGTCTGTATGTCTGTATGTCTGTATGTCTGTATGTCTGTATGTCTGTATGTCTGTATGTCTGTATGTCTGTATGTCTGTATGTCTGTATGTCTGTATGTCTGTATGTCTGTATGTCTGTATGTCTGTATGTCTGTATGTCTGTATGTCTGTATGTCTGTATGTCTGTATGTCTGTATGTCTGTATGTCTGTATGTCTGTATGTCTGTATGTCTGTATGTCTGTATGTCTGTATGTCTGTATGTCTGTATGTCTGTATGTCTGTATGTCTGTATGTCTGTATGTCTGTATGTCTGTATGTCTGTATGTCTGTATGTCTGTATGTCTGTATGTCTGTATGTCTGTATGTCTGTATGTCTGTATGTCTGTATGTCTGTATGTCTGTATGTCTGTATGTCTGTATGTCTGTATGTCTGTATGTCTGTATGTCTGTATGTCTGTATGTCTGTATGTCTGTATGTCTGTATGTCTGTATGTCTGTATGTCTGTATGTCTGTATGTCTGTATGTCTGTATGTCTGTATGTCTGTATGTCTGTATGTCTGTATGTCTGTATGTCTGTATGTCTGTATGTCTGTATGCCTGTATGTCTGTATGTCTGTATGTCTGTATGTCTGTATGTCTGTATGTCTGTATGTCTGTATGTCTGTATGTCTGTATGTCTGTATGTCTGTATGTCTGTATGTCTGTATGTCTGTATGTCTGTATGTCTGTATGTCTGTATGTCTGTATGTCTGTATGTCTGTATGTCTGTATGTCTGTATGTCTGTATGTCTGTATGTCTGTATGTCTGTATGTCTGTATGTCTGTATGTCTGTATGTCTGTATGTCTGTATGTCTGTATGTCTGTATGTCTGTATGTCTGTATGTCTGTATGTCTGTATGTCTGTATGTCTGTATGTCTGTATGTCTGTATGTCTGTATGTCTGTATGTCTGTATGTCTGTATGTCTGTATGTCTGTATGTCTGTATGTCTGTATGTCTGTATGTCTGTATGTCTGTATGTCTGTATGTCTGTATGTCTGTATGTCTGTATGTCTGTATGTCTGTATGTCTGTATGTCTGTATGTCTGTATGTCTGTATGTCTGTATGTCTGTATGTCTGTATGTCTGTATGTCTGTATGTCTGTATGTCTGTATGTCTGTATGTCTGTATGTCTGTATGTCTGTATGTCTGTATGTCTGTATGTCTGTATGTCTGTATGTCTGTATGTCTGTATGTCTGTATGTCTGTATGTCTGTATGTCTGTATGTCTGTATGTCTGTATGTCTGTATGTCTGTATGTCTGTATGTCTGTATGTCTGTATGTCTGTATGTCTGTATGTCTGTATGTCTGTATGTCTGTATGTCTGTATGTCTGTATGTCTGTATGTCTGTATGTCTGTATGTCTGTATGTCTGTATGTCTGTATGTCTGTATGTCTGTATGTCTGTATGTATGTATGTCTGTATGTCTGTATGTCTGTATGTCTGTATGTCTGTATGTCTGTATGTCTGTATGTCTGTATGTCTGTATGTCTGTATGTCTGTATGTCTGTCTGTCTGTCTGTCTATCTGTCTGTCTGTCTGTCTGTCTGTCTGTCTGTCTGTCTGTCTGTCTGTCTGTCTGTCTGTCTGTCTGTCTGTCTGTCTGTCTGTCTGTCTGTCTGTCTGTCTGTCTGTATGTCTGTATGTCTGTATGTCTGTATGTCTGTATGTCTGTATGTCTGTATGTCTGTATGTCTGTATGTCTGTATGTCTGTATGTCTGTATGTCTGTATGTCTGTATGTCTGTATGTCTGTATGTCTGTATGTCTGTATGTCTGTATGTCTGTATGTCTGTATGTCTGTATGTCTGTATGTCTGTATGTCTGTATGTCTGTATGTCTGTATGTCTGTATGTCTGTATGTCTGTATGTCTGTATGTCTGTATGTCTGTATGTCTGTATGTCTGTATGTCTGTATGTCTGTATGTCTGTATGTCTGTATGTCTGTATGTCTGTATGTCTGTATGTCTGTATGTCTGTATGTCTGTATGTCTGTATGTCTGTATGTCTGTATGTCTGTATGTCTGTATGTCTGTATGTCTGTATGTCTGTATGTCTGTATGTCTGTATGTCTGTATGTCTGTATGTCTGTATGTCTGTATGTCTGTATGTCTGTATGTCTGTATGTCTGTATGTCTGTATGTCTGTATGTCTGTATGTCTGTATGTCTGTATGTCTGTATGTCTGTATGTCTGTATGTCTGTATGTCTGTATGTCTGTATGTCTGTATGTCTGTATGTCTGTATGTCTGTATGTCTGTATGTCTGTATGTCTGTATGTCTGTATGCCTGTATGTCTGTATGTCTGTATGTCTGTATGTCTGTATGTCTGTATGTCTGTATGTCTGTATGTCTGTATGTCTGTATGTCTGTATGTCTGTATGTCTGTATGTCTGTATGTCTGTATGTCTGTATGTCTGTATGTCTGTATGTCTGTATGTCTGTATGTCTGTATGTCTGTATGTCTGTATGTCTGTATGTCTGTATGTCTGTATGTCTGTATGTCTGTATGTCTGTATGTCTGTATGTCTGTATGTCTGTATGTCTGTATGTCTGTATGTCTGTATGTCTGTATGTCTGTATGTCTGTATGTCTGTATGTCTGTATGTCTGTATGTCTGTATGTCTGTATGTCTGTATGTCTGTATGTCTGTATGTCTGTATGTCTGTATGTCTGTATGTCTGTATGTCTGTATGTCTGTATGTCTGTATGTCTGTATGTCTGTATGTCTGTATGTCTGTATGTCTGTATGTCTGTATGTCTGTATGTCTGTATGTCTGTATGTCTGTATGTCTGTATGTCTGTATGTCTGTATGTCTGTATGTCTGTATGTCTGTATGTCTGTATGTCTGTATGTCTGTATGTCTGTATGTCTGTATGTCTGTATGTCTGTATGTCTGTATGTCTGTATGTCTGTATGTCTGTATGTCTGTATGTCTGTATGTCTGTATGTCTGTATGTCTGTATGTCTGTATGTCTGTATGTCTGTATGTCTGTATGTCTGTATGTCTGTATGTCTGTATGTCTGTATGTCTGTATGTCTGTATGTCTGTATGTCTGTATGTCTGTATGTCTGTATGTCTGTATGTCTGTATGTCTGTATGTCTGTATGTCTGTATGTCTGTATGTCTGTATGTCTGTATGTCTGTATGTCTGTATGTCTGTATGTCTGTATGTCTGTATGTCTGTATGTCTGTATGTCTGTATGTCTGTATGTCTGTATGTCTGTATGTCTGTATGTCTGTATGTCTGTATGTCTGTATGTCTGTATGCCTGTATGTCTGTATGTCTGTATGCCTGTATGTCTGTATGTCTGTATGTCTGTATGTCTGTATGTCTGTATGTCTGTATGTCTGTATGTCTGTATGTCTGTATGTCTGTATGTCTGTATGTCTGTATGTCTGTATGTCTGTATGTCTGTATGTCTGTATGTCTGTATGTCTGTATGTCTGTATGTCTGTATGTCTGTATGTCTGTATGTCTGTATGTCTGTATGTCTGTATGTCTGTATGTCTGTATGTCTGTATGTCTGTATGTCTGTATGTCTGTATGTCTGTATGTCTGTATGTCTGTATGTCTGTATGTCTGTATGTCTGTATGTCTGTATGTCTGTATGTCTGTATGTCTGTATGTCTGTATGTCTGTATGTCTGTATGTCTGTATGTCTGTATGTCTGTATGTCTGTATGTCTGTATGTCTGTATGTCTGTATGTCTGTATGTCTGTATGTCTGTATGTCTGTATGTCTGTATGTCTGTATGTCTGTATGTCTGTATGTCTGTATGTCTGTATGTCTGTATGTCTGTATGTCTGTATGTCTGTATGTCTGTATGTCTGTATGTCTGTATGTCTGTATGTCTGTATGTCTGTATGTCTGTATGTCTGTATGTCTGTATGTCTGTATGTCTGTATGTCTGTATGTCTGTATGTCTGTATGTCTGTATGTCTGTATGTCTGTATGTCTGTATGTCTGTATGTCTGTATGTCTGTATGTCTGTATGTCTGTATGTCTGTATGTCTGTATGTCTGTATGTCTGTATGTCTGTATGTCTGTATGTCTGTATGTCTGTATGTCTGTATGTCTGTATGTCTGTATGTCTGTATGTCTGTATGTCTGTATGTCTGTATGTCTGTATGTCTGTATGTCTGTATGTCTGTATGTCTGTATGTCTGTATGTCTGTATGTCTGTATGTCTGTATGTCTGTATGTCTGTATGTCTGTATGTCTGTATGTCTGTATGTCTGTATGTCTGTATGTCTGTATGTCTGTATGTCTGTATGTCTGTATGTCTGTATGTCTGTATGTCTGTATGTCTGTATGTCTGTATGTCTGTATGTCTGTATGTCTGTATGTCTGTATGTCTGTATGTCTGTATGTCTGTATGTCTGTATGTCTGTATGTCTGTATGTCTGTATGTCTGTATGTCTGTATGTCTGTATGTCTGTATGTCTGTATGTCTGCATGTCTGTATTTCTGAATGTCTGTATGTCTGTATGTCTGTATGTCTGTATGTCTGTATGTCTGTATGTCTGTATGTCTGTATGTCTGTATGTCTGTATGTCTGTATGTCTGTATGTCTGTATGTCTGTATGTCTGTATGTCTGTATGTCTGTATGTCTGTATGTCTGTATGTCTGTATGTCTGTATGTCTGTATGTCTGTATGTCTGTATGTCTGTATGTCTGTATGTCTGTATGTCTGTATGTCTGTATGCCTGTATGTCTGTATGTCTGTATGTCTGTATGCCTGTATGTCTGTATGCCTGTATGTCTGTATGTCTGTATGTCTGTATGTCTGTATGTCTATATGTCTGTATGTCTGTCTGGCTGAATGTCTGTCGGTCTGTCTGTCTGGCTGGCTGGCTGTCTGTCTGTATGTCTTACAAAAAAAACACAAATATTAACTATTATGGTAAAATAAATATTCCTAAAAAAAACATATTTCTAACTATTTAATTGTTTATGTTTTTTCTTTTCTTATTAAAAAAAAAACAAAAAACCAAAAAAATATTTATTACATTTAACTTTATTTTATAAAAACTAAATAGGTATTAATGTAGCAAATTATTGAAAAAACTAAAAAACAAAAAAAAAGTATGAGTAGGTTGTAGTAACGTAAAATAAGTAATATATATTTAAATTTATTTGGTAACATTAATAGTTATGCCTTCCGTACGGTACGTTGCAAAGCAACGGCCTCCTCGTGGTGTTCCCTGGGTACCGATTTTAACATAGTAATCGGGAGCAAATTCGAGCGGCGAAAAACACACATGAAGGCATATTTATTTTAAAGTTTGTTATCTGAGTAACGGGTATCTGATAGGCGAGGTACTCGACTATAGCGTTCTTCCTTGTTTTTTTATCATTATGGTACTGATTTTAATTTTGCTAAGTTTTACAGAAACTGTATTTTATTTCAGCTATCAAAGCTCATATATTGGCTAATCTAGCACGGATTTTAATGTTCCATATTATACCCGTTACTCGTAGAGTAAAAGGGTATACTAGATTCGTCGGATAGTATGTAAGAGGCAGAAGGAAGCGTTTCCGACCCCATAAAGTATATATATTCTTGATCAGGATCACTAGCCGAGTCGATCTAGCAATGTCCGTCTGTCCGTCTGTCTGTCCGGATGAACGCTGAGATCTCGGAAACTATGGGAGCTAGGCTATTGAGATTTGGCGTGCAGATTCCTGAGCTTCTTACGCAGCGCAAGTTTGTTTCAGTAGAGTGCCACGCCCACCCTAACGCCCATAAACCTCCCACAAACTTCAAAAAATCGTAAATATGAACGTGGATATCTCGGAAACTATCAAAGATTGAAAATTCAGATTTAGATTCTGTAGCCTTATACGCAGCGCAAGTTTGTTACGCGAATATGCCACGCCCACTCTAATGCCGACAAACCGCGTCTGAATGTCTGTCTGTCTGTCTGACTGTCTGTCTGTCTGTATGTCTGTCTGTCTGTCTGTCTGTCTGAATGTCTGTCTGAATGTCTGTCTGTCTGTCTGAATGTCTGTCTGTCTGTCTGTCTGTCTGTCTGCCTGTCTGTCTGCCTGCTGTCTGTCTGTCTGTCTGAATGTCTGTCTGTCTGTCTGAATGTCTGTGTCTGTCTGTCTGAATGTCTGGCTGTCTGTCTGAATGTCTGTCTGAATGTCTGTCTGTCTGTCTGAATGTCTGTCTGTCTGTCTGTCTGAATGTCTGTCTGTCTGTCTGAATGTCTGTCTGTCTGTCTGTCTGAATGTCTGTCTGTCTGTCTGTCCGACTGACTGTCTGTCTGAATGTCTGTCTGTCTGAATGTCTGGCTGTCTGTCTGTCTGTCCGACTGACTGTCTGTCTGAATGTCTGTCTGTCTGAATGTCTGTCTGTCTGAATGACTGTCTGTCTGTCTGTCTGATTGTCTGTCTGTCTGTCTGAATGTCTGTCTGTCTGTCTGTCTGTCTGTCTGTCTGTCTGTCTGAATGTCTGTCTGTCTGTCTGTCTGTCTGTCTGCCTGTCTGTCTGCCTGCTGTCTGTCTGTCTGTCTGTCTGAATGTCTGTCTGTCTGTCTGAATGTCTGTGTCTGTCTGTCTGAATGTCTGGCTGTCTGTCTGAACGTCTGTCTGTCTGAATGTCTGTCTGTCTGTCTGAATGTCTGTCTGTCTGTCTGTCTGAATGTCTGTCTGTCTGTCTGAATGTCTGTATGTCTGTATGTCTGTCTGTCTGAATGTCTGTATGTCTGTATGTCTGTATGTCTGTATGTCTGTATGTCTGTATGTCTGTATGTCTGTATGTCTGTATGTCTGTATGTCTGTATGTCTGTATGTCTGTATGTCTGTATGTCTGTATGTCTGTATGTCTGTATGTCTGTATGTCTGTATGTCTGTATGTCTGTATGTCTGTATGTCTGTATGTCTGTATGTCTGTATGTCTGTATGTCTGTATGTCTGTATGTCTGTATGTCTGTATGTCTGTATGTCTGTATGTCTGTATGTCTGTATGTCTGTATGTCTGTATGTCTGTATGTCTGTATGTCTGTATGTCTGTATGTCTGTATGTCTGTATGTCTGTATGTCTGTATGTCTGTATGTCTGTATGTCTGTATGTCTGTATGTCTGTATGTCTGTATGTCTGTATGTCTGTATGTCTGTATGTCTGTATGTCTGTATGTCTGTATGTCTGTATGTCTGTATGTCTGTATGTCTGTATGTCTGTATGTCCGTATGTCTGTATGTCTGTATGTCTGTATGTCTGTATGTCTGTATGTCTGTATGTCTGTATGTCTGTATGTCTGTATTTCTGAATGTCTGTATGTCTGTATGTCTGTATGTCTGTATGTCTGTATGTCTGTATGTCTGTATGTCTGTATGTCTGTATGTCTGTATGTCTGTATGTCTGTATGTCTGTATGTCTGTATGTCTGTATGTCTGTATGTCTGTATGTCTGTATGTCTGTATGTCTGTATGTCTGTATGTCTGTATGTCTGTATGTCTGTATGTCTGTATGTCTGTATGTCTGTATGTCTGTATGTCTGTATGTCTGTATGTCTGTATGTCTGTATGTCTGTATGTCTGTATGTCTGTATGTCTGTATGTCTGTATGCCTGTGTGTCTGTATGTCTGTATGTCTGTATGCCTGTATGTCTGTATGCCTGTATGTCTGTATGTCTGTATGTCTGTATGTCTGTATGTCTATATGTCTGTATGTCTGTCTGGCTGAATGTCTGTCGGTCTGTCTGTCTGGCTGGCTGGCTGTCTGTCTGTATGTCTTACAAAAAAAACACAAATATTAACTATTATGGTAAAATAAATATTCCTAAAAAAAACATATTGCTAACTATTTAATTGTTTATGTTTTTTCTTTTCTTATTAAAAAAAAAACAAAAAACCAAAAAAATATTTATTACATTTAACTTTATTTTATAAAAACTAAATAGGTATTAATGTAGCAAATTATTGAAAAAACTAAAAAACAAAAAAAAAGTATGAGTAGGTTGTAGTAACGTAAAATAAGTAATATATATTTAAATTTATTTGGTAACATTAATAGTTATGCCTTCCGTACGGTACGTTGCAAAGCAACGGCCTCCTCGTGGTGTTCCCTGGGTACCGATTTTAACATAGTAATCGGGAGCAAATTCGAGCGGCGAAAAACACACATGAAGGCATATTTATTTTAAAGTTTGTTATCTGAGTAACGGGTATCTGATAGGCGAGGTACTCGACTATAGCGTTCTTCCTTGTTTTTTTATCATTATGGTACTGATTTTAATTTTGCTAAGTTTTACAGAAACTGTATTTTATTTCAGCTATCAAAGCTCATATATTGGCTAATCTAGCACGGATTTTAATGTTCCATATTATACCCGTTACTCGTAGAGTAAAAGGGTATACTAGATTCGTCGGATAGTATGTAAGAGGCAGAAGGAAGCGTTTCCGACCCCATAAAGTATATATATTCTTGATCAGGATCACTAGCCGAGTCGATCTAGCAATGTCCGTCTGTCCGTCTGTCTGTCCGGATGAACGCTGAGATCTCGGAAACTATGGGAGCTAGGCTATTGAGATTTGGCGTGCAGATTCCTGAGCTTCTTACGCAGCGCAAGTTTGTTTCAGTAGAGTGCCACGCCCACCCTAACGCCCATAAACCTCCCACAAACTTCAAAAAATCGTAAATATGAACGTGGATATCTCGGAAACTATCAAAGATTGAAAATTCAGATTTAGATTCTGTAGCCTTATACGCAGCGCAAGTTTGTTACGCGAATATGCCACGCCCACTCTAATGCCGACAAACCGCGTCTGAATGTCTGTCTGTCTGTCTGACTGTCTGTCTGTCTGTATGTCTGTCTGTCTGTCTGTCTGTCTGAATGTCTGTCTGAATGTCTGTCTGTCTGTCTGAATGTCTGTCTGTCTGTCTGTCTGTCTGTCTGCCTGTCTGTCTGCCTGCTGTCTGTCTGTCTGTCTGAATGTCTGTCTGTCTGTCTGAATGTCTGTGTCTGTCTGTCTGAATGTCTGGCTGTCTGTCTGAATGTCTGTCTGAATGTCTGTCTGTCTGTCTGAATGTCTGTCTGTCTGTCTGTCTGAATGTCTGTCTGTCTGTCTGAATGTCTGTCTGTCTGTCTGTCTGAATGTCTGTCTGTCTGTCTGTCCGACTGACTGTCTGTCTGAATGTCTGTCTGTCTGAATGTCTGGCTGTCTGTCTGTCTGTCCGACTGACTGTCTGTCTGAATGTCTGTCTGTCTGAATGTCTGTCTGTCTGAATGACTGTCTGTCTGTCTGTCTGATTGTCTGTCTGTCTGTCTGAATGTCTGTCTGTCTGTCTGTCTGTCTGTCTGTCTGAATGTCTGTCTGTCTGTCTGTCTGTCTGTCTGCCTGTCTGTCTGCCTGCTGTCTGTCTGTCTGTCTGTCTGAATGTCTGTCTGTCTGTCTGAATGTCTGTGTCTGTCTGTCTGAATGTCTGGCTGTCTGTCTGAACGTCTGTCTGTCTGAATGTCTGTCTGTCTGTCTGAATGTCTGTCTGTTTGTCTGTCTGAATGTCTGTCTGTCTGTCTGAATGTCTGTATGTCTGTATGTCTGTCTGTCTGAATGTCTGTATGTGTGTATGTCTGTATGTCTGTATGTCTGTATGTCTGTATGTCTGTATGTCTGTATGTCTGTATGTCTGTATGTCTGTATGTCTGTATGTCTGTATGTCTGTATGTCTGTATGTCTGTCTGTCTGTCTGTCTGTCTGTCTGTCTGTCTGTCTGTCTGTCTGTCTGTCTGTCTGTCTGTCTGTCTGTCTGTATGTCTGTATGTCTGTATGTCTGTATGTCTGTATGTCTGTATGTCTGTATGTCTGTATGTCTGTATGTCTGTATGTCTGTATGTCTGTATGTCTGTATGTCTGTATGTCTGTATGTCTGTATGTCTGTATGTCTGTATGTCTGTATGTCTGTATGTCTGTATGTCTGTATGTCTGTATGTCTGTATGTCTGTATGTCTGTATGTCTGTATGTCTGTATGTCTGTATGTCTGTATGTCTGTATGTCTGTATGTCTGTATGTCTGTATGTCTGTATGTCTGTATGTCTGTATGTCTGTATGTCTGTATGTCTGTATGTCTGTATGTCTGTATGTCTGTATGTCTGTATGTCTGTATGTCTGTATGTCTGTATGTCTGTATGTCTGTATGTCTGTATGTCTGTATGTCTGTATGTCTGTATGTCTGTATGTCTGTATGTCTGTATGTCTGTATGTCTGTATGTCTGTATGTCTGTATGTCTGTATGTCTGTATGTCTGTATGTCTGTATGTCTGTATGTCTGTATGTCTGTATGTCTGTATGTCTGTATGTCTGTATGTCTGTATGTCTGTATGTCTGTATGTCTGTATGTCTGTATGTCTGTATGTCTGTATGTCTGTATGTCTGTATGTCTGTATGTCTGTATGTCTGTATGTCTGTATGTCTGTATGTCTGTATGTCTGTATGTATGTATGTCTGTATGTCTGTATGTCTGTATGTCTGTATGTCTGTATGTCTGTATGTCTGTATGTCTGTATGTCTGTATGTCTGTATGTCTGTATGTCTGTATGTCTGTATGTCTGTATGTCTGTATGTCTGTATGTCTGTATGTCTGTATGTCTGTATGTCTGTATGTCTGTATGTCTGTATGTCTGTATGTCTGTATGTCTGTATGTCTGTATGTCTGTATGTCTGTATGTCTGTATGTCTGTATGTCTGTATGTCTGTATGTCTGTATGTCTGTATGTCTGTATGTCTGTATGTCTGTATGTCTGTATGTCTGTATGTCTGTATGTCTGTATGTCTGTATGTCTGTATGTCTGTATGTCTGTATGTCTGTATGTCTGTATGTCTGTATGTCTGTATGTCTGTATGTCTGTATGTCTGTATGTCTGTATGTCTGTATGTCTGTATGTCTGTATGTCTGTATGTCTGTATGTCTGTATGTCTGTATGTCTGTATGTCTGTATGTCTGTATGTCTGTATGTCTGTATGTCTGTATGTCTGTATGTCTGTATGTCTGTATGTCTGTATGTCTGTATGTCTGTATGTCTGTATGTCTGTATGTCTGTATGTCTGTATGTCTGTATGTCTGTATCTCTGTATGTCTGTATGTCTGTATGTCTGTATGTCTGTATGTCTGTATGTCTGTATGTCTGTATGTCTGTATGTCTGTATGTCTGTATGTCTGTATGTCTGTATGTCTGTATGTCTGTATGTCTGTATGTCTGTATGTCTGTATGTCTGTATGTCTGTATGTCTGTATGTGTGTATGTCTGTATGTCTGTATGTCTGTATGTCTGTATGTCTGTATGTCTGTATGTCTGTATGTCTGTATGTCTGTATGTCTGTATGTCTGTATGTCTGTATGTCTGTATGTCTGTATTTCTGAATGTCTGTATGTCTGTATGTCTGTATGTCTGTATGTCTGTATGTCTGTATGTCTGTATGTCTGTATGTCTGTATGTCTGTATGTCTGTATGTCTGTATGTCTGTATGTCTGTATGTCTGTATGTCTGTATGTCTGTATGTCTGTATGTCTGTATGTCTGTATGTCTGTATGTCTGTATGTCTGTATGTGTGTATGTCTGTATGTCTGTATGTCTGTATGTCTGTATGTCTGTATGTCTGTATGTCTGTATGTCTGTATGTCTGTATGTCTGTATGTCTGTATGTCTGTATGTCTGTATGTCTGTATGCCTGTATGTCTGTATGTCTGTATGTCTGTATGCCTGTATGTCTGTATGCCTGTATGTCTGTATGTCTGTATGTCTGTATGTCTATATGTCTGTATGTCTGTATGTCTGTATGTCTGTATGTCTGTATGTCTGTTTGTCTGTATGTCTGTATGTCTGTATGTCTGTATGTCTGTATGTCTGTATGTCTGTATGTCTGTATGTCTGTATGTCTGTATGTCTGTATGTCTGTATGTCTGTATGTCTGTATGTCTGTATGTCTGTATGTCTGTATGTCTGTATGTCTGTATGTCTGTATGTCTGTATGTCTGTATGTCTGTATGTCTGTATGTCTGTATGTCTGTATGTCTGTATGTCTGTATGTCTGTATGTCTGTATGTCTGTATGTCTGTATGTCTGTATGTCTGTATGTCTGTATGTCTTTATGTCTGTATGTCTGTATGTCTGTATGTCTGTATGTCTGTATTTCTGAATGTCTGTATGTCTGTATGTCTGTATGTCTGTATGTCTGTATGTCTGTATGTCTGTATGTCTGTATGTCTGTATGTCTGTATGTCTGTATGTCTGTATGTCTGTATGTCTGTATGTCTGTATGTCTGTATGTCTGTATGTCTGTATGTCTGTATGTCTGTATGTCTGTATGTCTGTATGTCTGTATGTCTGTATGTCTGTATGTCTGTATGTCTGTATGTCTGTATGTCTGTATGTCTGTATGTCTGTATGTCTGTATGTCTGTATGTCTGTATGTCTGTATGTCTGTATGTCTGTATGTCTGTATGTCTGTATGCCTGTATGTCTGTATGTCTGTATGTCTGTATGTCTGTCAGTCTGTCTGTCTTGCTGTCTGAATGTCTGTCTGTCTGAATGTCTGTCTGTCTGTTTGTCTGAATGTCTGTCTGTCTGTCTGAATGTCTGTCTGTCTGAATGACTGTCTGTCTGTCTGTCTGTCTGTCTGATTGTCTGTCTGTCTGAATGTCTGTATGTCTGTCTGAATGTCTGTCTGTCTGTCTGTCTGAATGTCTGTCTGTCTGTCTGTCTGTCTGTCTGAATGTCTGTCTGTCTGTCTGAATGTCCGTCTGAATGTCTGTCTGTCTGTCTGAATGTCTGTCTGAATGTCTGAATGTCTGTCTGTCTGTCTGAATGTCTGTCTGAATGTCTGTCTGAATGTCTGTCTGAATGTCTGTCTGTATGTCTGTATGTCTGTATGTCTGTATGTCTGTATGTCTGTATGTCTGTATGTCTGTATGTCTGTATGTCTGTATGTCTGTATGTCTGTATGTCTGTATGTCTGTATGTCTGTATGTCTGTATGTCTGTATGTCTGTATGTCTGTATGTCTGTATGTCTGTATGTCTGTATGTCTGTATGTCTGTATGTCTGTATGTCTGTATGTCTGTATGTCTGTATGTCTGTATGTCTGTATGTCTGTATGTCTGTATGTCTGTATGTCTGTATGTCTGTATGTCTGTATGTCTGTATGTCTGTATGTCTGTATGTCTGTATGTCTGTATGTCTGTATGTCTGTATGTCTGTATGTCTGTATGTCTGTATGTCTGTATGTCTGTATGTCTGTATGTCTTTATGTCTGTATGTCTGTATGTCTGTATGTCTGTATGTCTGTATGTCTGTATGTCTGTATGTCTGTATGTCTGTATGTCTGTATGTCTGTATGTCTGTATGTCTGTATGTCTGTATGTCTGTATGTCTGTATGTCTGTATGTCTGTATGTCTGTATGTCTGTATGTCTGTATGTCTGTATGTCTGTATGTCTGTATGTCTGTATGTCTGTATGTCTGTATGTCTGTATGTCTGTATGTCTGTATGTCTGTATGTCTGTATGTCTGTATGTCTGTATGTCTGTATGTCTGTATGTCTGTATGTCTGTATGTCTGTATGTCTGTATGTCTGTATGTCTGTATGTCTGTATGTCTGTATGTCTGTATGTCTGTATGTCTGTATGTCTGTATGTCTGTATGTCTGTATGTCTGTATGTCTGTATGTCTGTATGTCTGTATGTCTGTATGTCTGTATGTCTGTATGTCTGTATGTCTGTATGTCTGTATGTCTGTATGTCTGTATGTCTGTATGTCTGTATGTCTGTATGTCTGTATGTCTGTATGTCTGTATGTCTGTATGTCTGTATGTCTGTATGTCTGTATGTCTGTATGTCTGTATGTCTGTATGTCTGTATGTCTGTATGTCTGTATGTCTGTATGTCTGTATGTCTGTATGTCTGTATGTCTGTATGTCTGTATGTCTGTATGTCTGTATGTCTGTATGTCTGTATGTCTGTATGTCTGTATGTCTGTATGTCTGTATGTCTGTATGTCTGTATGACTGTATGTCTGTATGTCTGTATGTATGTATGTCTGTATGTATGTATGTCTGTATGACTGTATGTCTGTATGTCTGTATGTCTGTATGTCTGTATGTCTGTATGTCTGTATGTCTGTATGTCTGTATGTCTGTATGTCTGTATGTCTGTATGTCTGTATGTCTGTATGTCTGTATGTCTGTAGGTCTGTATGTCTGTATGTCTGTATGTCTGTATGTCTGTATGTCTGTATGTCTGTATGTCTGTATGTCTGTATGTCTGTATGTCTGTATGTCTGTATGTCTGTATGTCTGTATGTCTGTATGTCTGTATGTCTGTATGTCTGTATGTCTGTATGTCTGTATGTCTGTATGTCTGTATGTCTGTATGTCTGTATGTCTGTATGTCTGTATGTCTGTATGTCTGTATGTCTGTATGTCTGTATGTCTGTATGTCTGTATGTCTGTATGTCTGTATGTCTGTATGTCTGTATGTCTGTATGTCTGTATGTCTGTATGTCTGTATGTCTGTATGTCTGTATGTCTGTATGTCTGTATGTCTGTATGTCTGTATGTCTGTCAGTCTGTCTGTCTTGCTGTCTGAATGTCTGTTTGTCTGAATGTCTGTCTGTCTGTCTGAATGTCTGTCTGTCTGAATGACTGTCTGTCTGTCTGTCTGTCTGTCTGTCTGTCTGTCTGTCTGTCTGATTGTCTGTCTGTCTGAATGTCTGTATGTCTGTCTGAATGTCTGTCTGTCTGAATGTCTGTCTGTCTGTATGTCTGTATGTCTGTATGTCTGTATGTCTGTATGTCTGTATGTCTGTATGTCTGTATGTCTGTATGTCTGTACGTCTGTATGTCTGTATATCTGTATGCCTGTCTGAATGACTGTCTGTCTGAATGTCTGTCTGTCTGTCTGAATGTCTGTCTGTCTGTCTGTCTGAATGTCTGTCTGAATGTCTGTCTGTCTGTCTGTCTGTCTGTCTGTCTGTCTGAATGTCTGTCTGTCTGTCTGTCTGAATGTCTGTCTGTCTGTCTGTCTGTCTGAATGTCTGTC
This sequence comes from Drosophila suzukii, assembly GCF_043229965.1. Classification (NCBI taxonomy): domain Eukaryota; kingdom Metazoa; phylum Arthropoda; class Insecta; order Diptera; family Drosophilidae; genus Drosophila; species Drosophila suzukii. The sequence continues at coordinate 44,825,223 of NC_092082.1, forward strand.
TGTCTGAATGTCTGTCTGTCTGTCTGAATGTCTGTCTGTCTGAATGTCTGTCTGTCTGTCTGTCTGTCTGTCTGTCTGAATGTCTGTCTGTCTGAATGTCTGAATGTCTGAATGTCTGTCTGTCTGTCTGAATGTCTGTCTGTCTGAATGTCTGCCTGTCTGTCTGACTGTCTGTATGTCTGTCTGTCTGTCTGTCTGTCTGAATGTCTGAATGTCTGTCTGTCTGTCTGAATGTCTGTCTGTCTGTCTGAATGTCTGTCTGTCTGAATGTCTGTCTGTCTGAATGTCTGTCTATCTGTCTGAATGTCTGTCTGTCTGCCTGAATGTCTGTCTGTCTGAATGTCTGTCTGTCTGAATGTCTGTCTATCTGTCTGTCTGAATGTCTGTCTGTCTGTCTGAATGTCTGTCTGAATGTCTGTCTGTCTGTCTGTCTGATTGTCTGTCTGTCTGAATGTCTGTTTGTCTGTCTGTCTGAATGTCTGTCCGAACAAACATTCAGACATTCAGACAGACAGAAGTCTGAATGTCTGAATGTTTGTCTGAATGTCTGTCTGTCTGAATGTCTGTCTGTCTGTCTGAATGTCTGTCTGTCTGTCTGTCTGAATGTCTGTCTGAATGTCTGTCTGAATGTCTGTCTGTATGTCTGTATGTCTGTATGTCTGTATGTCTGTATGTCTGTATGTCTGTATGTCTGTATGTCTGTATGTCTGTATGTCTGTATGTCTGTATGTCTGTATGTCTGTATGTCTGTATGTCTGTATGTCTGTATGTCTGTATGTCTGTATGTCTGTATGTCTGTATGTCTGTATGTCTGTATGTCTGTATGTCTGTATGTCTGTATGTCTGTATGTCTGTATGTCTGTATGTCTGTATGTCTGTATGTCTGTATGTCTGTATGTCTGTATGTCTGTATGTCTGTATGTCTGTATGTCTGTATGTCTGTATGTCTGTATGTCTGTATGTCTGTATGTCTGTATGTCTGTATGTCTGTCTGTCTGAATGTCTGTGTCTGTCTGTCTGAATGTCTGGCTGTCTGTCTGAATGTCTGTCTGTCTGTCTGTCTGAATGTCTGTCTGTCTGTCTGTCTGAATGTCTGTCTGTCTGTCTGAATGTCTGTATGTCTGTATGTCTGTATGTCTGTATGTCTGTATGTCTGTATGTCTGTATGTCTGTATGTCTGTATGTCTGTATGTCTGTATGTCTGTATGTCTGTATGTCTGTATGTCTGTCTGTCTGTCTGTCTGTCTGTCTGTCTGTCTGTCTGTCTGTCTGTCTGTCTGTCTGTCTGTCTGTCTGTCTGTCTGTCTGTCTGTCTGTCTGTCTGTCTGTCTGTCTGTCTGTCTGTCTGTATGTCTGTATGTCTGTATGTCTGTATGTCTGTATGTCTGTATGTCTGTATGTCTGTATGTCTGTATGTCTGTATGTCTGTATGTCTGTATGTCTGTATGTCTGTATGTCTGTATGTCTGTATGTCTGTATGTCTGTATGTCTGTATGTCTGTATGTCTGTATGTCTGTATGTCTGTATGTCTGTATGTCTGTATGTCTGTATGTCTGTATGTCTGTATGTCTGTATGTCTGTATGTCTGTATGTCTGTATGTCTGTATGTCTGTATGTCTGTATGTCTGTATGTCTGTATGTCTGTATGTCTGTATGTCTGTATGTCTGTATGTCTGTATGTCTGTATGTCTGTATGTCTGTATGTCTGTATGTCTGTATGTCTGTATGTCTGTATGTCTGTATGTCTGTATGTCTGTATGTCTGTATGTCTGTATGTCTGTATGTCTGTATGTCTGTATGTCTGTATGTCTGTATGTCTGTATGTCTGTATGTCTGTATGTCTGTATGTCTGTATGTCTGTATGTCTGTATGTCTGTATGTCTGTATGTCTGTATGTCTGTATGTCTGTATGTCTGTATGTCTGTATGTCTGTATGTCTGTATGTCTGTATGTCTGTATGTCTGTATGTCTGTATGTCTGTATGTCTGTATGTCTGTATGTCTGTATGTCTGTATGTCTGTATGTCTGTATGTCTGTATGTCTGTATGTCTGTATGTCTGTATGTCTGTATGTCTGTATGTCTGTATGTCTGTATGTCTGTATGTCTGTATGTCTGTATGTCTGTATGTCTGTATGTCTGTATGTCTGTATGTCTGTATGTCTGTATGTCTGTATGTCTGTATGTCTGTATGTCTGTATGTCTGTATGTCTGTATGTCTGTATGTCTGTATGTCTGTATGTCTGTATGTCTGTATGTCTGTATGTCTGTATGTCTGTATGTCTGTATGTCTGTATGTCTGTATGTCTGTATGTCTGTATGTCTGTATGTCTGTATGTCTGTATGTCTGTATGTCTGTATGTCTGTATGTCTGTATGTCTGTATGTCTGTATGTCTGTATGTCTGTATGTCTGTATGTCTGTATGTCTGTATGTCTGTATGTCTGTATGTCTGTATGTCTGTATGTCTGTATGTCTGTATGTCTGTATGTCTGTATGTCTGTATGTCTGTATGTCTGTATTTCTGAATGTCTGTATGTCTGTATGTCTGTATTTCTGAATGTCTGTATGTCTGTATGTCTGTATGTCTGTATGTCTGTATGTCTGTATGTCTGTATGTCTGTATGTCTGTATGTCTGTATGTCTGTATGTCTGTATGTCTGTATGTCTGTATGTCTGTATGTCTGTATGTCTGTATGTCTGTATGTCTGTATGTCTGTATGTCTGTATGTCTGTATGTCTGTATGTCTGTATGACTGTATGTCTGTATGTCTGTATGTCTGTATGTCTGTATGTCTGTATGTCTGTATGTCTGTATGTCTGTATGTCTGTATGTCTGTATGTCTGTATGTCTGTATGTCTGTAGGTCTGTAGGTCTGTATGTCTGTATGTCTGTATGTCTGTATGTCTGTATGTCTGTATGTCTGTATGTCTGTATGTCTGTATGTCTGTATGTCTGTATGTCTGTATGTCTGTATGTCTGTATGTCTGTATGTCTGTATGTCTGTATGTCTGTATGTCTGTATGTCTGTATGTCTGTATGTCTGTATGTCTGTATGTCTGTATGTCTGTATGTCTGTATGTCTGTATGTCTGTATGTCTGTATGTCTGTATGTCTGTATGTCTGTATGTCTGTATGTCTGTATGTCTGTATGTCTGTATGTCTGTATGTCTGTATGTCTGTATGTCTGTATGTCTGTATGTCTGTATGTCTGTATGTCTGTATGTCTGTATGTCTGTATGTCTGTATGTCTGTATGTCTGTATGTCTGTATGTCTGTATGTCTGTATGTCTGTATGTCTGTATGTCTGTATGTCTGTATGTCTGTATGTCTGTATGTCTGTATGTCTGTATGTCTGTATGTCTGTCAGTCTGTCTGTCTTGCTGTCTGAATGTCTGTTTGTCTGAATGTCTGTCTGTCTGTCTGAATGTCTGTCTGTCTGAATGACTGTCTGTCTGTCTGTCTGTCTGTCTGTCTGTCTGTCTGTCTGTCTGATTGTCTTTCTGTCTGAATGTCTGTATGTCTGTCTGAATGTCTGTCTGTCTGAATGTCTGTCTGTCTGTATGTCTGTATGTCTGTATGTCTGTATGTCTGTACGTCTGTATGTCTGTATATCTGTATGCCTGTCTGAATGACTGTCTGTCTGAATGTCTGTCTGTCTGTCTGAATGTCTGTCTGTCTGTCTGTCTGAATGTCTGTCTGAATGTCTGTCTGTCTGTCTGTCTGTCTGTCTGTCTGTCTGAATGTCTGTCTGTCTGTCTGTCTGAATGTCTGTCTGTCTGTCTGAATGTCTGTCTGTCTGAATGTCTGTCTGTCTGTCTGAATGTCTGTCTGTCTGAATGTCTGTCTGTCTGTCTGTCTGTCTGTCTGTCTGTCTGAATGTCTGTCTGTCTGAATGTCTGAATGTCTGTCTGTCTGTCTGTCTGTCTGAATGTCTGTCTGTCTGAATGTCTGTCTGTCTGTCTGACTGTCTGTATGTCTGTCTGTCTGTCTGTCTGTCTGAATGTCTGAATGTCTGTCTGTCTGTCTGAATGTCTGTCTGTCTGTCTGAATGTCTGTCTGTCTGAATGTCTGTCTGTCTGAATGTCTGTCTGTCTGTCTGAATGTCTGTCTGTCTGCCTGAATGTCTGTCTGTCTGAATGTCTGTCTGTCTGAATGACTGTCTGTCTGTCTGTCTGTCTGTCTGTCTGATTGTCTGTCTGTCTGAATGTCTGTCCGAATGTCTGTCTGTCTGAATGTCTGTCTGTCTGAATGTCTGAATGTCTGTCTGTCTGTCTGTCTGTCTGACTGTCTGTCTGTCTGTCTGTCTGTCTGTCTGAATGTCTGTCTGTCTGAATGTCTGTCTATCTGTCTGTCTGAATGTCTGTCTGTCTGTCTGAATGTCTGTCTGAATGTCTGTCTGTCTGTCTGTCTGATTGTCTGTCTGTCTGAATGTCTGTTTGTCTGTCTGTCTGAATGTCTGTCCGAACAAACATTCAGACATTCAGACAGACAGAAGTCTGAATGTCTGAATGTTTGTCTGAATGTCTGTCTGTCTGAATGTCTGTCTGTCTGTCTGAATGTCTGTCTGTCTGTCTGAATGTCTGTCTGTCTGTCTGAATGTCTGTCTGTCTGTCTGAATGTCTGTATGTCTGTATGTCTGTATGTCTGTATGTCTGTATGTCTGTATGTCTGTATGTCTGTATGTCTGTATGTCTGTATGTCTGTATGTCTGTATGTCTGTATGTCTGTATGTCTGTATGTCTGTATGTCTTTATGTCTGTATGTCTGTATGTCTGTATGTCTGTATGTCTGTATGTCTGTATGTCTGTATGTCTGTATGTCTGTATGTCTGTATGTCTGTATGTCTGTATGTCTGTATGTCTGTATGTCTGTATGTCTGTATGTCTGTATGTCTGTATGTCTGTATGTCTGTATGTCTGTATGTCTGTATGTCTGTATGTCTGTATGTCTGTATGTCTGTATGTCTGTATGTCTGTATGTCTGTATGTCTGTATGTCTGTATGTCTGTATGTCTGTATGTCTGTATGTCTGTATGTCTGTATGTCTGTATGTCTGTATGTCTGTATGTCTGTATGTCTGTATGTCTGTATGTCTGTATGTCTGTATGTCTGTATGTCTGTATGTCTGTATGTCTGTATGTCTGTCTGTCTGAATGTCTGTGTCTGTCTGTCTGAATGTCTGGCTGTCTGTCTGAATGTCTGTCTGTCTGTCTGTCTGAATGTCTGTCTGTCTGTCTGTCTGAATGTCTGTCTGTCTGTCTGAATGTCTGTATGTCTGTATGTCTGTATGTCTGTATGTCTGTATGTCTGTATGTCTGTATGTCTGTATGTCTGTATGTCTGTATGTCTGTATGTCTGTATGTCTGTATGTCTGTCTGTCTGTCTGTCTGTCTGTCTGTCTGTCTGTCTGTCTGTCTGTCTGTCTGTCTGTCTGTCTGTCTGTCTGTCTGTCTGTCTGTCTGTCTGTCTGTCTGTCTGTCTGTCTGTCTGTCTGTCTGTCTGTCTGTCTGTCTGTCTGTCTGTCTGTCTGTCTGTCTGTCTGTCTGTCTGTCTGTCTGTCTGTCTGTATGTCTGTATGTCTGTATGTCTGTATGTCTGTATGTCTGTATGTCTGTATGTCTGTATGTCTGTATGTCTGTATGTCTGTATGTCTGTATGTCTGTATGTCTGTATGTCTGTATGTCTGTATGTCTGTATGTCTGTATGTCTGTATGTCTGTATGTCTGTATGTCTGTATGTCTGTATGTCTGTATGTCTGTATGTCTGTATGTCTGTATGTCTGTATGTCTGTATGTCTGTATGTCTGTATGTCTGTATGTCTGTATGTCTGTATGTCTGTATGTCTGTATGTCTGTATGTCTGTATGTCTGTATGTCTGTATGTCTGTATGTCTGTATGTCTGTATGTCTGTATGTCTGTATGTCTGTATGTCTGTATGTCTGTATGTCTGTATGTCTGTATGTCTGTATGTCTGTATGTCTGTATGTCTGTATGTCTGTATGTCTGTATGTCTGTATGTCTGTATGTCTGTATGTCTGTATGTCTGTATGTCTGTATGTCTGTATGTCTGTATGTCTGTATGTCTGTATGTCTGTATGTCTGTATGTCTGTATGTCTGTATGTCTGTATGTCTGTATGTCTGTATGTCTGTATGTCTGTATGTCTGTATGTCTGTATGTCTGTATGTCTGTATGTCTGTATGTCTGTATGTCTGTATGTCTGTATGTCTGTATGTCTGTATGTCTGTATGTCTGTATGTCTGTATGTCTGTATGTCTGTATGTCTGTATGTCTGTATGTCTGTATGTCTGTATGTCTGTATGTCTGTATGTCTGTATGTCTGTATGTCTGTATGTCTGTATGTCTGTATGTCTGTATGTCTGTATGTCTGTATGTCTGTATGTCTGTATGTCTGTATGTCTGTATGTCTGTATGTCTGTATGTCTGTATGTCTGTATGTCTGTATGTCTGTATGTCTGTATGTCTGTATGTCTGTATGTCTGTATGTCTGTATGTCTGTATGTCTGTATGTCTGTATGTCTGTATGTCTGTATGTCTGTATGTCTGTATGTCTGTATGTCTGTATGTCTGTATGTCTGTATGTCTGTATGTCTGTATGTCTGTATGTCTGTATGTCTGTATGTCTGTATGTCTGTATGTCTGTATGTCTGTATGTCTGTATGTCTGTATGTCTGTATGTCTGTATGTCTGTATGTCTGTATGTCTGTATGTCTGTATGTCTGTATGTCTGTATGTCTGTATGTCTGTATGTCTGTATGTCTGTATGTCTGTATGTCTGTATGTCTGTATGTCTGTATGTCTGTATGTCTGTATGTCTGTATGTCTGTATGTCTGTATGTCTGTATGTCTGTATGTCTGTATGTCTGTATGTCTGTATGTCTGTATGTCTGTATGTCTGTATGTCTGTATGTCTGTATGTCTGTATGTCTGTATGTCTGTATGTCTGTATGTCTGTATGTCTGTATGTCTGTATGTCTGTATGTCTGTATGTCTGTATGTCTGTATGTCTGTATGTCTGTATGTCTGTATGTCTGTATGTCTGTATGTCTGTATGTCTGTATGTCTGTATGTCTGTATGTCTGTATGTCTGTATGTCTGTATGTCTGTATGTCTGTATGTCTGTATGTCTGTATGTCTGTATGTCTGTATGTCTGTATGTCTGTATGTCTGTATGTCTGTATGTCTGTATTTCTGAATGTCTGTATGTCTGTATGTCTGTATGTCTGTATGTCTGTATGTCTGTATGTCTGTATGTCTGTATGTCTGTATGTCTGTATGTCTGTATGTCTGTATGTCTGTATGTCTGTATGTCTGTATGTCTGTATGTCTGTATGTCTGTATGTCTGTATGTCTGTATGTCTGTATGTCTGTATGTCTGTATGTCTGTATGTCTGTATGTCTGTATGTCTGTATGTCTGTATGTCTGTATGTCTGTATGTCTGTATGTCTGTATGTCTGTATGTCTGTATGTCTGTATGTCTGTATGTCTGTATGTCTGTATGTCTGTATGTCTGTATGTCTGTATGTCTGTATGTCTGTATGTCTGTATGTCTGTATGTCTGTATGTCTGTATGTCTGTATGTCTGTATGTCTGTATGTCTGTATGTCTGTATGTCTGTATGTCTGTATGTCTGTATGTCTGTATGCCTGTATGTCTGTATGTCTGTATGTCTGTATGTCTGTATGTCTGTATGCCTGTATGCCTGTGTGTCTGTATGTCTGTATGTCTGTATGTCTGTATGTCTGTATGTCTGTATGTCTGTATGTCTGTATGTCTGTATGTCTGTATGTCTGTATGTCTGTTTGTCTGTATGTCTGTATGTCTGTATGTCTGTATGTCTGTATGTCTGTATGTCTGTATGTCTGTATGTCTGTATGTCTGTATGTCTGTATGTCTGTATGTCTGTATGTCTGTATGTCTGTATGTCTGTATGTCTGTATGTCTGTATGTCTGTATGTCTGTATGTCTGTATGTCTGTATGTCTGTATGTCTGTATGTCTGTATGTCTGTATCTCTGAATGTCTGTATGTCTGTATGTCTGTATGTCTGTATGTCTGTATGTCTGTATGTCTGTATGTCTGTATGTCTGTATGTCTGTATGTCTGTATGTCTGTATGTCTGTATGTCTGTATGTCTGTATGTCTGTATGTCTGTATGTCTGTATGTCTGTATGTCTGTATGTCTGTATGTCTGTATGTCTGTATGTCTGTATGTCTGTATGTCTGTATGTCTGTATATCTGTATGTCTGTATGTCTGTATGTCTGTATGTCTGTATGTCTGTATGTCTGTATGTCTGTATGTCTGTATGTCTGTATGTCTGTATGTCTGTATGTCTGTATGTCTGTATGTCTGTATGTCTGTCTGTCTTGCTGTCTGAATGTCTGTCTGTCTGAATGTCTGTCTGTCTGTTTGTCTGAATGTCTGTATGTCTGTCTGTCTGAATGTCTGTGTCTGTCTGTCTGAATGTCTGTCTGTCTGTCTGTCTGAATGTCTGTCTGTCTGTCTGTCTGAATGTCTGTCTGTCTGTCTGTCTGAATGTCTGTCTGTCTGTCTGAATGTCTGTATGTCTGTATGTCTGTATGTCTGTATGTCTGTATGTCTGTATGTCTGTATGTCTGTATGTCTGTATGTCTGTATGTCTGTATGTCTGTATGTCTGTATGTCTGTATGTCTGTATGTCTGTATGTCTGTATGTCTGTATGTCTGTATGTCTGAATGTCTGTCTGTCTGTCTGTCTGAATGTCTGTCTGTCTGTCTGTCTGAATGTCTGTCTGTCTGTCTGAATGTCTGTATGTCTGTATGTCTGTATGTCTGTATGTCTGTATGTCTGTATGTCTGTATGTCTGTATGTCTGTATGTCTGTATGTCTGTATGTCTGTATGTCTGTATGTCTGTATGTCTGTATGTCTGTATGTCTGTATGTCTGTATGTCTGTATGTCTGTATGTCTGTATGTCTGTATGTCTGTATGTCTGTATGTCTGTATGTCTGTATGTCTGTATGTCTGTATGTCTGTATGTCTGTATGTCTGTATGTCTGTATGTCTGTATGTCTGTATGTCTGTATGTCTGTATGTCTGTATGTCTGTATGTCTGTATGTCTGTATGTCTGTATGTCTGTATGTCTGTATGTCTGTATGTCTGTATGTCTGTATGTCTGTATGTCTGTATGTCTGTATGTCTGTATGTCTGTATGTCTGTATCTCTGTATGTCTGTATGTCTGTATGTCTGTATGTCTGTATGTCTGTATGTCTGTATGTCTGTATGTCTGTATGTCTGTATGTCTGTATGTCTGTATGTCTGTATGTCTGTATGTCTGTATGTCTGTATGTCTGTATGTCTGTATGTCTGTATGTCTGTATGTCTGTATGTCTGTATGTCTGTATGTCTGTATGTCTGTATGTCTGTATGTCTGTATGTCTGTATGTCTGTATGTCTGTATTTCTGAATGTCTGTATGTCTGTATGTCTGTATGTCTGTATGTCTGTATGTCTGTATGTCTGTATGTCTGTATGTCTGTATGTCTGTATGTCTGTATGTCTGTATGTCTGTATGTCTGTATGTCTGTATGTCTGTATGTCTGTATGTCTGTATGTCTGTATGTCTGTATGTCTGTATGTCTGTATGTCTGTATGTCTGTATGTCTGTATGTCTGTATGTCTGTATGTCTGTATGTCTGTATGTCTGTATGTCTGTATGTCTGTATATCTGTATGTCTGTATGTCTGTATGTCTGTATGTCTGTATGTCTGTATGTCTGTATGTCTGTATGTCTGTATGTCTGTATGTCTGTATGTCTGTATGTCTGTATGTCTGTATGTCTGTATGTCTGTATGTCTGTATGTCTGTATGTCTGTATGTCTGTATGTCTGTATGTCTGTATGTCTGTATGCCTGTATGTCTGTATGTCTGTATGTCTGTATGTCTGTATGTCTGTATGTCTGTATGTCTGTATGTCTGTATGTCTGTATGTCTGTATGTCTGTATGTCTGTATGTCTGTATGTCTGTATGTCTGTATGTCTGTATGTCTGTATATCTGTATGTCTGTATGTCTGTATGTCTGTATGTCTGTATGTCTGTATGTCTGTATGTCTGTATGTCTGTATGTCTGTATGTCTGTATGTCTGTATGTCTGTATGTCTGTATGTCTGTATGTCTGTATGTCTGTATGTCTGTATGTCTGTATGTCTGTATGTCTGTATGTCTGTATGTCTGTATGCCTGTATGTCTGTATGTCTGTATGTCTGTATGTCTGTATGTCTGTATGTCTGTATGTCTGTATGTCTGTATGTCTGTATGTCTGTATGTCTGTATGTCTGTATGTCTGTATGTCTGTATGTCTGTATGTCTGTATGTCTGTATGTCTGTATGTCTGTATGTCTGTATGTCTGTATGTCTGTATGTCTGTATGTCTGTATGTCTGTATGTCTGTATGTCTGTATGTCTGTATGTCTGTATGTCTGTATGTCTGTATGTCTGTATGTCTGTATGTCTGTATGTCTGTATGTCTGTATGTCTGTATGTCTGTATGTCTGTATGTCTGTATGTCTGTATGTCTGTATGTCTGTATGTCTGTATGTCTGTATGTCTGTATGTTTGTATGTCTGTATGTCTGTATGTCTGTATGTCTGTATGTCTGTATGTCTGTATGTCTGTATGTCTGTATGTCTGTATGTATGTATGTCTGTATGTCTGTATGTCTGTATGACTGTATGTCTGTATGTCTGTATGTCTGTATGTCTGTATGTCTGTATGTCTGTATGTCTGTATGTCTGTATGTCTGTATGTCTGTATGTCTGTATGTCTGTATGTCTGTATGTCTGTATGTCTGTATGTCTGTATGTCTGTATGTCTGTATGTCTGTATGTCTGTATGTCTGTATGTCTGTATGTCTGTGTGTCTGTATGTCTGTATGTCTGTATGTCTGTATTTCTGTATGTCTGTATGTCTGTATGTCTGTATGTCTGTATGTCTGTATGTCTGTATGTCTGTATGTCTGTATGTCTGTATGTCTGTATGTCTGTATGTCTGTATGTCTGTATGTCTGTATGTCTGTATGTCTGTATGTCTGTATGTCTGTATGTCTGTATGTCTGTATGTCTGTATGTCTGTATGTCTGTATGTCTGTATGTCTGTATGTCTGTATGTCTGTATGTCTGTATGTCTGTATGTCTGTATGTCTGTATGTCTGTATGTCTGTATGTCTGTATGTCTGTATGTCTGTATGTCTGTATGTCTGTATGTCTGTATGTCTGTATGTCTGTATGTCTGTATGTCTGTATGTCTGTATGTCTGTATGTCTGTATGTCTGTATGTCTGTATGTCTGTATGTCTGTATGTCTGTATGTCTGTATGTCTGTATGTCTGTATGTCTGTATGTCTGTATGTCTGTATGTCTGTATGTCTGTATGTCTGTATGTCTGTATGTCTGTATGTCTGTATGTCTGTATGTCTGTATGTCTGTATGTCTGTATGTCTGTATGTCTGTATGTCTGTATGTCTGTATGTCTGTATGTCTGTATGTCTGTATGTCTGTATGTCTGTATGTCTGTATGTCTGTATGTCTGTATGTCTGTATGTCTGTATGTCTGTATGTCTGTATGTCTGTATGTCTGTATGTCTGTATGTCTGTATGTCTGTATGTCTGTATGTCTGTATGTCTGTATGTCTGTATGTCTGTATGTCTGTATGTCTGTATGTCTGTATGTCTGTATGTCTGTATGTCTGTATTTCTGAATGTCTGTATGTCTGTATGTCTGTATGTCTGTATGTCTGTATGTCTGTATGTCTGTATGTCTGTATGTCTGTATGTCTGTATGTCTGTATGTCTGTATGTCTGTATGTCTGTATGTCTGTATGTCTGTATGTCTGTATGTCTGTATGTCTGTATGTCTGTATGTCTGTATGTCTGTATGTCTGTATGTCTGTATGTCTGTATGTCTGTATGTCTGTATGTCTGTATGTCTGTATGTCTGTATGTCTGTATGTCTGTATGTCTGTATGTCTGTATGTCTGTATGTCTGTATGTCTGTATGTCTGTATGTCTGTATGTCTGTATGTCTGTATGTCTGTATGTCTGTATGTCTGTATGTCTGTATGCCTGTATGTCTGTATGTCTGTATGTCTGTATGTCTGTATGTCTGTATGCCTGTATGCCTGTGTGTCTGTATGTCTGTATGTCTGTATGTCTGTATGTCTGTATGTCTGTATGTCTGTATGTCTGTATGTCTGTATGTCTGTTTGTCTGTATGTCTGTATGTCTGTATGTCTGTATGTCTGTATGTCTGTATGTCTGTATGTCTGTATGTCTGTATGTCTGTATGTCTGTATGTCTGTATGTCTGTATGTCTGTATGTCTGTATGTCTGTATGTCTGTATGTCTGTATGTCTGTATGTCTGTATGTCTGTATGTCTGTATGTCTGTATGTCTGTATGTCTGTATGTCTGTATGTCTGTATGTCTGTATCTCTGAATGTCTGTATGTCTGTATGTCTGTATGTCTGTATGTCTGTATGTCTGTATGTCTGTATGTCTGTATGTCTGTATGTCTGTATGTCTGTATGTCTGTATGTCTGTATGTCTGTATGTCTGTATGTCTGTATGTCTGTATGTCTGTATGTCTGTATGTCTGTATGTCTGTATGTCTGTATGTCTGTATGTCTGTATGTCTGTATGTCTGTATGTCTGTATGTCTGTATATCTGTATGTCTGTATGTCTGTATGTCTGTATGTCTGTATGTCTGTATGTCTGTATGTCTGTATGTCTGTATGTCTGTATGTCTGTATGTCTGTATGTCTGTATGTCTGTATGTCTGTATGTCTGTATGTCTGTCTGTCTTGCTGTCTGAATGTCTGTCTGTCTGAATGTCTGTCTGTCTGTTTGTCTGAATGTCTGTATGTCTGTCTGTCTGAATGTCTGTGTCTGTCTGTCTGAATGTCTGTCTGTCTGTCTGTCTGAATGTCTGTCTGTCTGTCTGTCTGAATGTCTGTCTGTCTGTCTGTCTGAATGTCTGTCTGTCTGTCTGAATGTCTGTATGTCTGTATGTCTGTATGTCTGTATGTCTGTATGTCTGTATGTCTGTATGTCTGTATGTCTGTATGTCTGTATGTCTGTATGTCTGTATGTCTGTATGTCTGTATGTCTGTATGTCTGTATGTCTGTATGTCTGTATGTCTGTATGTCTGAATGTCTGTCTGTCTGTCTGTCTGAATGTCTGTCTGTCTGTCTGTCTGAATGTCTGTCTGTCTGTCTGAATGTCTGTATGTCTGTATGTCTGTATGTCTGTATGTCTGTATGTCTGTATGTCTGTATGTCTGTATGTCTGTATGTCTGTATGTCTGTATGTCTGTATGTCTGTATGTCTGTATGTCTGTATGTCTGTATGTCTGTATGTCTGTATGTCTGTATGTCTGTATGTCTGTATGTCTGTATGTCTGTATGTCTGTATGTCTGTATGTCTGTATGTCTGTATGTCTGTATGTCTGTATGTCTGTATGTCTGTATGTCTGTATGTCTGTATGTCTGTATGTCTGTATGTCTGTATGTCTGTATGTCTGTATGTCTGTATGTCTGTATGTCTGTATGTCTGTATGTCTGTATGTCTGTATGTCTGTATGTCTGTATGTCTGTATGTCTGTATCTCTGTATGTCTGTATGTCTGTATGTCTGTATGTCTGTATGTCTGTATGTCTGTATGTCTGTATGTCTGTATGTCTGTATGTCTGTATGTCTGTATGTCTGTATGTCTGTATGTCTGTATGTCTGTATGTCTGTATGTCTGTATGTCTGTATGTCTGTATGTCTGTATGTCTGTATGTCTGTATGTCTGTATGTCTGTATGTCTGTATGTCTGTATGTCTGTATGTCTGTATGTCTGTATGTCTGTATGTCTGTATGTCTGTATTTCTGAATGTCTGTATGTCTGTATGTCTGTATGTCTGTATGTCTGTATGTCTGTATGTCTGTATGTCTGTATGTCTGTATGTCTGTATGTCTGTATGTCTGTATGTCTGTATGTCTGTATGTCTGTATGTCTGTATGTCTGTATGTCTGTATGTCTGTATGTCTGTATGTCTGTATGTCTGTATGTCTGTATGTCTGTATGTCTGTATGTCTGTATGTCTGTATGTCTGTATGTCTGTATGTCTGTATGTCTGTATGTCTGTATGTCTGTATGTCTGTATGTCTGTATGTCTGTATGTCTGTATGCCTGTATGTCTGTATGTCTGTATGTCTGTATGTCTGTATGTCTGTATGTCTGTATGCCTGTATGCCTGTGTGTCTGTATGTCTGTATGTCTGTATGTCTGTATGTCTGTATGTCTGTTTGTCTGTATGTCTGTATGTCTGTATGTCTGTATGTCTGTATGTCTGTATGTCTGTATGTCTGTATGTCTGTATGTCTGTATGTCTGTATGTCTGTATGTCTGTATGTCTGTATGTCTGTATGTCTGTATGTCTGTATGTCTGTATGCCTGTATGTCTGTATGTCTGTATGTCTGTATGTCTGTATGTCTGTATGTCTGTATGCCTGTATGCCTGTGTGTCTGTATGTCTGTATGTCTGTATGTCTGTATGTCTGTATGTCTGTTTGTCTGTTTGTCTGTATGTCTGTATGTCTGTATGTCTGTATGTCTGTATGTCTGTATGTCTGTATGTCTGTATGTCTGTATGTCTGTATGTCTGTATGTCTGTATGTCTGTATGTCTGTATGTCTGTATGTCTGTATGTCTGTATGTCTGTATGTCTGTATGTCTGTATGTCTATATGTCTGTATGTCTGTATGTCTGTATGTCTGTATGTCTGTATGTCAGTATGTCTGTATGTCTGTATGTCTGTATGTCTGTATGTCGACATACAGACATACAGACATACAGACATACAGACATACTGACATACAGACATACAGACATACAGACATACAGACATACAGACATACAGACATACAGACATACAGACATACAGACAAACAGACAAACAGACATACAGACATACAGACATACAGACATACAGACATACAGACATACAGACATACAGACATACAGACATACAGACATACAGACATACAGACATACAGACATACAGACATACAGACATACAGACATACAGACATACAGACATACAGACATACAGACATACAGACATACAGACATACAGACATACAGACATACAGACATACAGACATACAGACATACAGACATACAGACATACAGACATACAGACATACAGACATACAGACATACAGATCTGTATGTCTGTATGTCTGTATGTCTGTATGTCTGTATGTCTGTATGTCTGTATGTCTGTATGTCTGTATGTCTGTATGTCTGTATGTCTGTATGTCTGTATGTCTGTATGTCTGTATGTCTGTATGTCTGTATGTCTGTATGTCTGTATGTCTGTATGTCTGTATGTCTGTATGTCTGTATGTCTGTATGTCTGTATGTCTGTATGTCTGTATGTCTGTATGTCTGTATGTCTGTATGTCTGTATGTCTGTATGTCTGTATGTCTGTATGTCTGTATGTCTGTATGTCTGTATGTCTGTATGTCTGTATGTCTGTATGTCTGTATGTCTGTATGTCTGTATGTCTGTATGTCTGTATGTCTGTATGTCTGTATGTCTGTATGTCTGTATGTCTGTATGTCTGTATGTCTGTATGTCTGTATGTCTGTATGTCTGTATGTCTGTATGTCTGTATGTCTGTATGTCTGTATGTCTGTATGTCTGTATGTCTGTATGTCTGTATGTCTGTATGTCTGTATGTCTGTATGTCTGTATGTCTGTATGTCTGTATGTCTGTATGTCTGTATGTCTGTATGTCTGTATGTCTGTATGTCTGTATGTCTGTATGTCTGTCTGTCTTGCTGTCTGAATGTCTGTCTGTCTGAATGTCTGTCTGTCTGTTTGTCTGAATGTCTGTCTGTCTGTCTGAATGTCTGTCTGTCTGAATGACTGTCTGTCTGTCTGTCTGTCTGATTGTCTGTCTGTCTGAATGTCTGTATGTCTGTCTGAATGTCTGTCTGTCTGTCTGTCTGAATGTCTGTCTGTCTGTCTGTCTGAATGTCTGTCTGTCTGTCTGAATGTCCGTCTGAATGTCTGTCTGTCTGTCTGAATGTCTGAATGTCTGTCTGTCTGTCTGAATGTCTGTCTGAATGTCTGTCTGAATGTCTGTCTGTCTGAATGTCTGTCTGAATGTCTGTCTAAATGTCTGAATGTCTGTCTGTATGTCTGTATGTCTGTATGTCTGTATGTCTGTATGTCTGTATGTCTGTATGTCTGTATGTCTGTATGTCTGTATGTCTGTATGTCTGTATGTCTGTATGTCTGTATGTCTGTATGTCTGTATGTCTGTATATCTGTATGTCTGTATGTCTGTATGTCTGTATGTCTGTATGTCTGTATGTCTGTATGTCTGTATGTCTGTATGTCTGTATGTCTGTATGTCTGTATGTCTGTATGTCTGTATGTCTGTATGTCTGTATGTCTGTATGTCTGTATGTCTGTATGTCTGTATGTCTGTATGTCTGTATGTCTGTATGCCTGTATGTCTGTATGTCTGTATGTCTGTATGTCTGTATGTCTGTATGTCTGTATGTCTGTATGTCTGTATGTCTGTATGTCTGTATGTCTGTATGTCTGTATGTCTGTATGTCTGTATGTCTGTATGTCTGTATGTCTGTATGTCTGTATGTCTGTATGTCTGTATGTCTGTATGTCTGTATGTCTGTATGTCTGTATGTCTGTATGTCTGTATGTCTGTATGTCTGTATGTCTGTATGTCTGTATGTCTGTATGTCTGTATGTCTGTATGTCTGTATGTCTGTATGTCTGTATGTCTGTATGTCTGTATGTCTGTATGTCTGTATGTCTGTATGTCTGTATGTCTGTATGTCTGTATGTCTGTATGTCTGTATGTCTGTATGTCTGTATGTCTGTATGTCTGTATGTCTGTATGTCTGTATGTCTGTATGTCTGTATGTCTGTATGTCTGTATGTCTGTATGTCTGTATGTCTGTATGTCTGTATGTCTGTATGTCTGTATGTCTGTATGTCTGTATGTCTGTATGTCTGTATGTATGTATGTCTGTATGTCTGTATGTCTGTATGACTGTATGTCTGTATGTCTGTATGTCTGTATGTCTGTATGTCTGTATGTCTGTATGTCTGTATGTCTGTATGTCTGTATGTCTGTATGTCTGTATGTCTGTATGTCTGTATGTCTGTATGTCTGTATGTCTGTATGTCTGTATGTCTGTATGTCTGTATGTCTGTATGTCTGTATGTCTGTATGTCTGTATGTCTGTGTGTCTGTATGTCTGTATGTCTGTATGTCTGTATTTCTGTATGTCTGTATGTCTGTATGTCTGTATGTCTGTATGTCTGTATGTCTGTATGTCTGTATGTCTGTATGTCTGTATGTCTGTATGTCTGTATGTCTGTATGTCTGTATGTCTGTATGTCTGTATGTCTGTATGTCTGTATGTCTGTATGTCTGTATGTCTGTATGTCTGTATGTCTGTATGTCTGTATGTCTGTATGTCTGTATGTCTGTATGTCTGTATGTCTGTATGTCTGTATGTCTGTATGTCTGTATGTCTGTATGTCTGTATGTCTGTATGTCTGTATGTCTGTATGTCTGTATGTCTGTATGTCTGTATGTCTGTATGTCTGTATGTCTGTATGTCTGTATGTCTGTATGTCTGTCAGTCTGTCTGTCTTGCTGTCTGAATGTCTGTTTGTCTGAATGTCTGTCTGTCTGTCTGAATGTCTGTCTGTCTGAATGACTGTCTGTCTGTCTGTCTGTCTGATTGTCTGTCTGTCTGAATGTCTGTATGTCTGTCTGAATGTCTGTCTGTCTGAATGTCTGTCTGTCTGTATGTCTGTATGTCTGTATGTCTGTATGTCTGTATGTCTGTATGTCTGTATGTCTGTACGTCTGTATGTCTGTATATCTGTATGCCTGTCTGAATGACTGTCTGTCTGAATGTCTGTCTGTCTGTCTGAATGTCTGTCTGTCTGTCTGTCTGAATGTCTGTCTGAATGTCTGTCTGTCTGTCTGTCTGTCTGTCTGAATGTCTGTCTGTCTGTCTGTCTGAATGTCTGTCTGTCTGAATGTCTGTCTGTCTGTCTGTCTGTCTGTCTGTCTGTCTGTCTGAATGTCTGTCTGTCTGTCTGTCTGAATGTCCGAATGTCTGTCTGTCTGTCTGTCTGTCTGAATGTCTGTCTGTCTGAATGTCTGTCTGTCTGACTGTCTGTCTGTCTGTATGTCTGTCTGTCTGTCTGTCTGTCTGAATGTCTGAATGTTTGTCTGTCTGTCTGTCTGACTGTCTGTCTGTCTGTCTGTCTGTCTGAATGTCTGTCTGTCTGTCTGTCTGAATGTCTGTCTGAATGTCTGTCTGAATGTCTGTCTGTCTGTCTGAATGTCTGTCGGTCTGTCTGTCTGGCTGGCTGGCTGTCTGTATGTCTTACAAAAATACACAAATATTAACTATTATGGTAAAATAAATATTCCTAAAAAAAAACATATTGCAAACTATTTCATTGTTTGTTTTTTCTTTTCTTATTAAAAAAAAACAAAAAACCAAAAAAAAAAAACTAAATAGGTATTAATGTAGCAAAATTTTGAAAAAACTAAAAAATAAAAAAAAAGTATGAGTAGGTTGTAGTAACGTAAAATATGTAATATATATTTTAATTTATTTGGTAAAATTAACATTAACATTATGCCTTCCGTACGGTACGTTGCAAAGCAACGGCCTCCTCGTGGTGTTCCCTGGGTACCGTTTCTGTTTCCGACCCCATAAAGTATATATATTCTTGATCAGGATCACTAGCCGAGTCGATCTAGCAAAGTCCGTCTGTCCGTCTGTCTGTCCGGATGAACGCTGAGATCTCGGAAACTATGGGAGCTAGGCTATTGAGATTTGGCGTGCAGATTCCTGAGCTTCTTACGCAGCGCAAGTTTTTTTCAGTAGAGTGCCACGCCCACCCTAACGCCCATAAACCGCCCACAAACTTCAAAAAATCGTAAATATGAACGTGGATATCTCTGAAACTATCAAAGATAGAAAATTCAGATTTAGATTCTGTAGCCTTATACGCAGCGCAAGTTTGTTACGCGAATATGCCACGCCCACTCTAACGCCGACAAACCGCGTCTGAATGCCTGTATGTCTGTATGTCTGTATGTCTGTATGTCTGTATGTTTGTATGTCTGTATGTCTGTATGTCTGTATGTCTGTATGTCTGTATGTCTGTATGTCTGTATGTCTGTATGTCTGTATGTCTGTATGTCTGTATGTCTGTATGTCTGTATGTCTGTATGTCTGTATGTCTGTATGTCTGTATGTCTGTATGTCTGTATGTCTGTATGTCTGTATGTCTGTATGTCTGTATGTCTGTATGTCTGTATGTCTGTATGTCTGTATGTCTGTATGTCTGTATGTCTGTATGTCTGTATGTCTGTATGTCTGTATGTCTGTATGTCTGTATGTCTGTATGTCTGTATGTCTGTATGTCTGTATGTCTGTATGTCTGTATGTCTGTATGTCTGTATGTCTGTATGTCTGTATGTCTGTATGTCTGTATGTCTGTATGTCTGTATGTCTGTATGTCTGTATGTCTGTATGTCTGTATGTCTGTATGTCTGTATGTCTGTATGTCTGTATGTCTGTATGTCTGTATGTCTGTATGTCTGTATGTCTGTATGTCTGTATGTCTGTATGTCTGTATGTCTGTATGTCTGTATGTCTGTATGTCTGTATGTCTGTATGTCTGTATGTCTGTATGTCTGTATGTCTGTATGTCTGTATGTCTGTATGTCTGTATGTCTGTATGTCTGTATGTCTGTATGTCTGTATGTCTGTATGTCTGTATGTCTGTATGTCTGTATGTCTGTATGTCTGTATGTCTGTATGTCTGTATGTCTGTATGTCTGTATGTCTGTATGTCTGTATGTCTGTATGTCTGTATGTCTGTATGTCTGTATGTCTGTATGTCTGTATGTCTGTATGTCTGTATGTCTGTATGTCTGTATGTCTGTATGTCTGTATGTCTGTATGTCTGTATGTCTGTATGTCTGTATGTCTGTATGTCTGTATGTCTGTATGTCTGTATGTCTGTGTGTCTGTATGTCTGTATGTCTGTATGTCTGTATGTCTGTATGTCTGTATGTCTGTATGTCTGTATGTCTGTATGTCTGTATGTCTGTATGTCTGTATGTCTGTATGTCTGTATGTCTGTATGTCTGTATGTCTGTATGTCTGTATGTCTGTATGTCTGTATGTCTGTCTGTCTGAATGTCTGTCTGTCTGAATGTCTGTCTGTCTGTCTGTCTGAATGTCTGTCTGTCTGAATGTCTGAATGTCTGAATGTCTGAATGTCTGTCTGTCTGTCTGTCTGTCTGAATGTCTGTCTGTCTGAATGTCTGTCTGTCTGTCTGACTGTCTGACTGTCTGTCTGTCTGTATGTCTGTCTGTCTGTCTGTCTGTCTGAATGTCTGAATGTCTGTCTGTCTGTCTGAATGTCTGTCTGTCTGTCTGAATGTCTGTCTGTCTGAATGTCTGTCTGTCTGAATGTCTGTCTGTCTGTCTGAATGTCTGTCTGTCTGCCTGAATGTCTGTCTGTCTGAATGTCTGTCTGTCTGAATGACTGTCTGTCTGTCTGTCTGTCTGATTGTCTGTCTGTCTGTCTGTCTGAATGTCTGTCCGAATGTCTGTCTGTCTGAATGTCTGTCTGTCTGAATGTCTGAATGTCTGCCTGTCTGTCTGTCTGACTGTCTGTCTGTCTGTCTGTCTGTCTGTCTGAATGTCTGTCTGTCTGAATGTCTGTCTGTCTGTCTGTCTGAATGTCTGTCTGTCTGTCTGAATGTCTGTCTGAATGTCTGTCTGTCTGTCTGATTGTCTGTCTGTCTGAATGTCTGTTTGTCTGTCTGTCTGAATGTCTGTCCGAACAAACATTCAGACATTCAGACAGACAGAAGTCTGAATGTCTGAATGTTTCTCTGTCTGTCTGTCTGACTGTCTGTCTGTCTGTCTGTCTGAATGTCTGTCTGTCTGTCTGTCTGTCTGTCTGAATGTCTGTCTGAATGTCTGTCTGAATGTCTGTCTGAATGTCTGTCTGTCTGTCTGAATGTCTGTCGGTCTGTCTGTCTGGCTGGCTGGCTGTCTGTATGTCTTACAAAAATACACAAATATTAACTATTATGGTAAAATAAATATTCCTAAAAAAAACATATTGCAAACTATTTCATTGTTTGTTTTTTCTTTTCTTATTAAAAAAAAAACAAAAAACCAAAAAAAAAAAAACTAAATAGGTATTAATGTAGCAAATTTTTGAAAAAACTAAAAAACAAAAAAAAGGTATGAGTAGGTTGTAGTAACGAACAAGGAAGAACGCTATAGTCGAGTACCTCGACTATCAGATACCCGTTACTCAGCTAAATGGAGATATGCAAGCAGCAAAGCGAGATTAAAATGCGCCACCTACCGGCGGTATACAGATTTAAGCGTTATGGGCGTTAGAGTGGGCGTGTCAAATTTTTTTTGGATCAATCGATAGGTATCGACGAGACCAATACATTTCAGTTACAATTTTTTATCTAGCATGAAAATTGTGGGCGTCACAGGTTTTTGCGGTTTGTGGGCGTTAAAGTGGGCGTGGCAAACTTTTTTTTGAGTCAATCGATAGGTAATGACGAGACGAATACATTTCAGTTAAAATTTTTTATCTAGCATAAAAATTGTGGGCGTCACAGGTTTTCGCGGTTTGTGGGCGTTAAAGTGGGCGTGGCAAACTTTTTTTTAGGTCAATCGATAGGTATTGATGAGAACATTACATTTCAGTTAAAATTTTTATTCTAGCATCAAAACTGTAGGAGCCACAGTTTTGGGCGGTTTGTGGGCGTTAGAGTGGGCGTGGCACTCTACTGAAACAAACTTGCGCTGCGCAGGAATCTCAGGAATCTGCGTGCCTAATCCCAGTATTGTAACTCTCATAGTTTCCGAGATCTCAGCGTTCATACGGACAGACGGACAGACGGACAGACGGACAGACGGACAGACGGACAGACGGACATGGCTAGATCGACTCGGCTAGTGATCCTGATCAAGAATATATATACTTTATGGGGTCGGAAACGCTTCCTTCTGCCTGTTACATACTTTCCGACGAATCTAGTATACCCTTTTACTCTACGAGTAACGGGTATAAAAATAAGTAATATATATTTTAATTTATTTGGTAACATTAATAGTTATGCCTTCCGTACGGTACGTTGCAAAGCAACGGCCTCCTCGTGGTGTTCCCTGGGTACCGTTTCTGTTTCCGACCCCATAAAGTATATATATTCTTGATCAGGATCACTAGCCGAGTCGATCTAGCAATGTCCGTCTGTCCGTCTGTCTGTCCGGATGAACGCTGAGATCTCGGAAACTATGGGAGCTAGGCTATTGAGATTTGGCGTGCAGATTCCTGAGCTTCTTACGCAGCGCAAGTTTTTTTCAGTAGAGTGCCACGCCCACCCTAACGCCCATAAACCGCCCACAAACTTCAAAAAATCGTAAATATGAACGTGGATATCTCGGAAACTATCAAAGATAGAAAATTCAGATTTAGATTCTGTAGCCTTATACGCAGCGCAAGTTTGTTACGCGAATATGCCACGCCCACTCTAACGCCGACAAACCGCGTCTGAATGCCTGTCTGTCTGTCTGACTGTCTGTCTGTCTGTATGTCTGTCTGTCTGTCTGTCTGTCTGTCTGTCTGAATGTCTGTCTGAATGTCTGTCTGAATGTCTGTCTGTCTGAATGTCTGTCTGTCTGTCTGAATGTATGTCTGATTCTCTGTCTGTCTGTCTGAATGTCTGTCTGTCGGTCTGACTGACTGTCTGTCTGAATGTCTGTCTGTCTGAATGTCTGTCTGTCTGAATGACTGTCTGTCTGTCTGTCTGTCTGTCTGTCTGATTGTCTGTCTGTCTGAATGTCTGTCTGTCTGTCTGAATGTCTGTCTGTCTGATTGTCTGTCTGTCTAAATGTCTGTTTGTCCTTCTGTCTGAATGTCTGTCCGAATGTCTGTCTGTCTGAATGTCTGAATGTTTGTCTGTCTGTCTGTCTGTCTGTCTGACTGTCTGTCTGTCTGTCTGTCTGTCTGTCTGAATGTCTGTCTGTCTGTCTGTCTGTCTGAATGTCTTACAAAAATACACAAATATTAACTATTATAGTAAAATAAATATTCTTAAAAAAAAACATATTGCTAACTATTTAATTGTTTGTGTTTTTTCTTTTCTTATTAAAAAAAAAAAACAAAAAACCAAAAAAAAAAAAAACTAAATAGGTAGGTAATGTAGCAAATTATTGAAAAAACTAAAAAACAAAAAAAAAGTATGAGTAGGTTGTAGTAACGAAAAATAAGTAATATATATATTAAATTTATTTGGTAACATTAATAGTTATGCCTTCCGTACGGTACGTTGCAAAGCAACGGCCTCCTCGTGGTGTTCCCTGGGTACCGATTTTAACATAGTAATCGGGAGCAAATTCGAGCGGCGAAAAACATACATGAACGCATATTTATTTTAAAGTTTGTTATCTGAGTAACGGGTATCTGATAGGCGAGGTACTCGACTATAGCGTTCTTCCTTGTTATACCCGTTACTCGTAGAGTAAAAGGTTATACTAGATTCGTCGGAAAGTATATAACAGGCAGAAGGAAGCGTTTCCGACCCCATAAAGTATATATATTCTTGATCAGGATCACTAGCCGAGTCGATCTAGCAATGTCCGTCTGTCCGTCTGTCTGTCCGGATGAACCCTGAGATCTCGGAAACTATGGGAGCTTGGCTATTGAGATTTGGCGTGCAGATTCCTGAGCTTCTTCCGCAGTGCAAGTTTGTTCCAGTAGAGTGCCACGCCCACCCTAACGCCCATAAACCGCCCACAAACTTCAAAAAATCGTAAATATGAACGTGGATATCTCGGAAACTATCAAAGATAGAAAATTCAGATTTAGATTCTGTAGCCTTATACGCAGCGCAAGTTTGTTACGCGAATATGCCACGCCCACTCTAATGCCGACAAACCGCGTCTGAATGTCTGTCTGTCTGTCTGACTGTCTGTCTGTCTGACTGTCTGTCTGTCTGTATGTCTGTCTGTCTGTCTGTCTGTCTGTCTGTCTGTCTGAATGTCTGTCTGAATGTCTGTCTGTCTGTCTGAATGTCTGTCTGTCTGTCTGTCTGTCTGTCTGCCTGTCTGTCTGCCTGCTGTCTGTCTGTCTGTCTGAATGTCTGTCTGTCTGTCTGAATGTCTGAATGTCTGAATGTCTGGCTGTCTGTCTGTCTGTCTGAATGTCTGTCTGAATGTCTGTCTGTCTGTCTGAATGTCTGTCTGTCTGTCTGTCTGTCTGAATGTCTGTCTGTCTGTCTGAATGTCTGTCTGTCTGTCTGTCTGAATGTCTGTCTGTCTGTCTGTCTGTCTGTTCGACTGACTGTCTGTCTGAATGTCTGTCTGTCTGAATGTCTGTCTGTCTGTCTGTCTGTCCGACTGACTGTCTGTCTGAATGTCTGTCTGTCTGAATGTCTGTCTGTCTGAATGACTGTCTGTCTGTCTGTCTGATTGTCTGTCTGTCTGTCTGTCTGTCTGAATGTCTGTCTGTCTGTCTGTCTGTCTGTCTGTCTGTCTGCCTGCTGTCTGTCTGTCTGTCTGTCTGAATGTCTGTCTGTCTGTCTGAATGTCTGTGTCTGTCTGTCTGAATGTCTGGCTGTCTGTCTGAATGTCTGTCTGTCTGTCTGTCTGAAGGTCTGTCTGTCTGTCTGAATGTCTGTCTGTCTGTCTGTCTGAATGTCTGTCTGTCTGTCTGTCTGAATGTCTGTCTGTCTGTCTGAATGTCTGTCTGTCTGAATGTCCGTATGTCTGTATGTCTGTATGTCTGTATGTCTGTATGTCTGTATGTCTGTATGTCTGTATGTCTGTATGTCTGTATGTCTGTATGTCTGTATGTCTGTATGTCTGTATGTCTGTATGTCTGTATGTCTGTATGTCTGTATGTCTGTATGTCTGTATGTCTGTATGTCTGTATGTCTGTATGTCTGTATGTCTGTATGTCTGTATGTCTGTATGTCTGTATGTCTGTATGTCTGTATGTATGTATGTATGTATGTCTGTATGTCTGTATGTCTGTATGTCTGTATGTCTGTATGTCTGTATGTCTGTATGTCTGTATGTCTGTATGTCTGTATGTCTGTATGTCTGTATGTCTGTATGTCTGTATGTCTGTATGTCTGTATGTCTGTATGTCTGTATGTCTGTATGTCTGTCTGTTTGTATGTTTGTATGTTTGTATGTCTGTATGTCTGTATGTCTGTATGTCTGTATGTCTGTATGTCTGTATGTCTGTATGTCTGTATGTCTGTATGTCTGTATGTCTGTATGTCTGTATGTCTGTATGTCTGTATGTCTGTATGTCTGTATGTCTGTATGTCTGTATGTCTGAATGTCTGTATGTCTGTATGTCTGTATGTCTGTATGTCTGTATGTCTGTATGTCTGTATGTCTGTATGTCTGTATGTCTGTATGTCTGTATGTTTGTATGTTTGTATGTCTGTATGTCTGTATGTCTGTATGTCTGTATGTCTGTATGTCTGTATGTCTGTATGTCTGTATGTCTGTATGTCTGTATGTCTGTATGTCTGTATGTCTGTATGTCTGTATGTCTGTATGTCTGTATGTCTGTATGTCTGTATGTCTGTATGTCTGTATGTCTGTATGTCTGTATGTCTGTATGTCTGTATGTCTGTATGTCTGTATGTCTGTATGTCTGTATGTCTGTATGTCTGTATGTCTGTATGTCTGTATGTCTGTATGTCTGTATGTCTGTATGTCTGTATGTCTGTATGTCTGTATGTCTGTATGTCTGTATGTCTGTATGTCTGTATGTCTGTATGTCTGTATGTCTGTATGTCTGTATGTCTGTATGTCTGTATGTCTGTATGTCTGTATGTCTGTATGTCTGTATGTCTGTATGTCTGTATGTCTGTATGTCTGTATGTCTGTATGTCTGTATGTATGTATGTATGTATGTCTGTATGTCTGTATGTCTGTATGTCTGTATGTCTGTATGTCTGTATGTCTGTATGTCTGTATGTCTGTATGTCTGTATGTCTGTATGTCTGTATGTCTGTATGTCTGTATGTCAGTATGTCTGTATGTCTGTATGTCTGTATGTCTGTATGTCTGTATTTCTGAATGTCTGTATGTCTGTATGTCTGTATGTCTGTATGTCTGTATGTCTGTATGTCTGTATGTCTGTATGTCTGTATGTCTGTATGTTTGTATGTCTGTATGTCTGTATGCCTGTATGTCTGTATGTCTGTATGTCTGTATGTCTGTATGACTGTATGTCTGTATGTGTCTGTTTGTCTGAATGTCTGTCTGTCTGAATGACTGTCTGTCTGTCTGTCTGTCTGTCTGTCTGTCTGATTGTCTGTCTGTCTGAATGTCTGTATGTCTGTCTGAAAGTCTGTCTGTCTGTCTGTCTGAATGTCTGTCTGTCTGTCTGTCTGAATGTCTGTCTGTCTGTCTGAATGTCTGTCTGAATGTCTGAATGTCTGTCTGTCTGTCTGAATGTCTGTCTGTCTGAATGTCTGTATGTCTGTGTGTCTTTATGTCTGTATGTCTGTATGTCTGTATGTCTGTATGTCTGTATGTCTGTATGTCTGTATGTCTGTATGTCTGTATGTCTGTATGTCTGTATGTCTGTATGTCTGTATGTCTGTATGTCTGTATGTCTGTATGTCTGTATGTCTGTATGTTTGTATGTCTGTATGTCTGTATGTCTGTATGTCTGTATGTCTGTATGTCTGTATGTCTGTATGTCTGTATGTCTGTATGTCTGTATGTCTGTATGTCTGTATGTCTGTATGTCTGTATGTCTGTATGTCTGTATGTCTGTATGTCTGTATGTCTGTATGTCTGTATGTCTGTATGTCTGTATGTCTGTATGTCTGTATGTCTGTATGTCTGTATGTCTGTATGTCTGTATGTCTGTATGTCTGTATGTCTGTATGTCTGTATGTCTGTATGTCTGTATGTCTGTATGTCTGTATGTCTGTATGTCTGTATGTCTGTATGTCTGTATGTCTGTATGTCTGTATGTCTGTATGTCTGTATGTCTGTATGTCTGTATGTCTGTATGTCTGTATGTCTGTATGTCTGTATGTCTGTATGTCTGTATGTCTGTATGTCTGTATGTCTGTATGTCTGTATGTCTGTATGTCTGTATGTCTGTATGTCTGTATGTCTGTATGTCTGTATGTCTGTATGTCTGTATGTCTGTATGTCTGTATGTCTGTATGTCTGTATGTCTGTATGTCTGTATGTCTGTATGTCTGTATGTCTGTATGTCTGTATGTCTGTATGTCTGTATGTCTGTATGTCTGTATGTCTGTATGTCTGTATGTCTGTATGTCTGTATGTCTGTATGTCTGTATGTCTGTATGTCTGTATGTCTGTATGTCTGTATGTCTGTATGTCTGTATGTCTGTATGTCTGTATGTCTGTATGTCTGTATGTCTGTATGTCTGTATGTCTGTATGTCTGTATGTCTGTATGTCTGTATGTCTGTATGTCTGTATGTCTGTATGTCTGTATGTCTGTATGTCTGTATGTCTGTATGTCTGTATGTCTGTATGTCTGTATGTCTGTATGTCTGTATGTCTGTATGTCTGTATGTCTGTATGTCTGTATGTCTGTATGTCTGTATGTCTGTATGTCTGTATGTCTGTATGTCTGTATGACTGTATGTCTGTATGTCTGTATGTCTGTATGTCTGTATGTCTGTATGTCTGTATGTCTGTATGTCTGTATGTCTGTATGTCTGTATGTCTGTATGTCTGTATGTCTGTATGTCTGTAGGTCTGTATGTCTGTATGTCTGTATGTCTGTATGTCTGTATGTCTGTATGTCTGTATGTCTGTATGTCCGTATGTCTGTATGTCTGTATGTCTGTATGTCTGTATGTCTGTATGTCTGTATGTCTGTATGTCTGTATGTCTGTATGTCTGTATGTCTGTATGTCTGTATGTCTGTATGTCTGTATGTCTGTATGTCTGTATGTCTGTATGTCTGTATGTCTGTATGTCTGTATGTCTGTATGTCTGTATGTCTGTATGTCTGTATGTCTGTATGTCTGTATGTCTGTATGTCTGTATGTCTGTATGTCTGTATGTCTGTATGTCTGTATGTCTGTATGTCTGTATGTCTGTATGTCTGTATGTCTGTATGTCTGTATGTCTGTATGTCTGTATGTCTGTATGTCTGTATGTCTGTATGTCTGTATGTCTGTATGTCTGAATCTCAATAGCCTAGCTGTCTGTCTGTCTGTCTGTCTGTCTGAATGTCTGTCTGTCTGAATGTCTGTCTGTCTGTCTGTCTGTCTGTCTGTCTGAATGTCTGTCTGTCTGTCTGAATGTCTGTCTGTCTGTCTGTCTGATTGTCTGTCTGTCTGAATGTCTGTCTGTCTGTCTGTCTGAATGTCTGTCTGAATGTCTGTCTGAATGTCTGACTGAATGTCTGTCTGTCTGTCGGTCTGTCTGTCTGGCTGGCTGGCTGTCTGTCTGTCTGAATGTCTGTCTGTCTGTCTGTCTGAATGTCTGTCTGAATGTCTGTCTGAATGTCTGACTGAATGTCTGTCTGTCTGTCGGTCTGTCTGTCTGGCTGGCTGGCTGTCTGTATGTCTTACAAAAATACACAAATACTAACTATTATGGTAAAATAAATATTCCTAAAAAAAAACATATTGCAAACTATTTAATTGTTTGTTTTTTCTTTTCTTATTAAAAAAAAACAAAAACCAAAAAAAAAAAAACTAAATAGGTATTAATGTAGCAAATTTTTGAAAAAACTAAAAAACAAAAAAAAAGTATGAGTAGGTTGTAGTAACGTAAAATAAGTATTATATATTTTAATTTATTTGGTAACATTAACATTAACATTATGCCTTCCGTACGGTACGTTGCAAAGCATCGGCCTCCTCGTGGTGTTCCCTGGGTACCGTTTCCGTTTCCGACCCCATAAAGTATATATATTCTTGATCAGGATCACTAGCCGAGTCGATCTAGCAATGTCCGTCTGTCCGTCTGTCTGTCCGGATGAACGCTGAGATCTCGGAAACTATGGGAGCTAGGCTATTGAGATTTGGCGTGCAGATTCCTGAGCTTCTTACGCAGCGCAAGTTTTTTTCAGTAGAGTGCCACGCCCACCCTAACGCCCATAAACCGCCCACAAACTTCA